>NC_052121.1:7128765-7155883 GCF_012273895.1 Zerene cesonia | reverse complement strand
TAGAGCGATTTCTTCCAGACAACCTCGGGTACAATAGAGGACTATTATAATAATAATATGGGTAGTAAAATTATTATACATATATTTTTTTTTGTTTGTATTTATATAACTATTTCCTTTTTTTTTCAACTGTATCTTACCAATGGAAGGGTATCGGTACCTGTAATACAGATTATTATATAGTATGAGACCAACGTTTTTGTTTTTATGTGTTTATTGTATGGTTGAGAAATAAACTTATTTTATTTTATTTTTATTTTATTATTATATCATTATTACTGATGTCTACAACTTTTGTTATTGTGGTAGTCACAAAATCACTGAAAACCGGCGTGAAATAGTGGCTTGCCACTGTGTTTCGTACGGTGAATCGGGGAGCCGAAGACCCGTATCCTTTTCCTCACCCGTCGCAGTCCATTTCTTCTTTCCAGTCGTTAATCCTTTCCTTTTCCCTTACCCCATGGGCGATAGTGATTGTTTATCATCAGGCGAGCCACCAGCTCACTTGCCCGCTATGACAAAAAACACTACTTTTGCGATCCAAAGAAACAGTCGTAATTGATTAAATGCAATTACATAACGTGACCGTCTCAATTACAATGAATTTAAACAGATAATTCTTATCTACTTTAATTAAACCCTTGAGCCCAAAGGCACCGCTCGTACAAGTAAGGCCGTACATAAATTCACTAGCAATTATTGTCCGTGTTTGCTCCGAATATGGTCCGTCGTAAAGACACATTTTATTTTATTCCTCCGAAATTCTGAGAAACACTCCAACCAGTGTTTTATATTGAATTGTCAATGTTGAATACGCATGTATTGCGGCTAAATTTGGTATTTGATTCATACTTTTTTGGGAATTAGTATGTAATTATCATCGTATTCTATGGGCTGGTACACAAACAGCTAAACAATTTCCAAGAATAGTCATTTATAGAGGTTGATTAATATATAAAATAGGTAGGTAATTTATGTAGGTATGTTGTAAGTGTTTTTATCTATGTCTGTCATGCGATATCTCTATCAATGATCGCGAGGCCATTTCAATAATTGTGCATATAATTATAAACTTCACCTCTTCAATAAATTGCGGCGTTGAGAACTCTTATCTACCGAAACCTGTCAGTCTCAGTAAATTAAAATTTACAATTTATTTGATGGAGTAATGAGGCAAAATATCTCGAATTTTTAACACGTTCTTATTTGCTTCGCCCGTTTGTTTGCAACCGGACTCCTTTAGACACGATTTTTGACCTCTTTTTTGAAACCTTGTACCATTAAGATCGCTGCCAATACGACAATTTCATGAGTTTTTTTATTAACGTAAATAGGATTGCCGAGTTTAAATAATTTCTTAAAAAATAAGAGCAATAGCAAAGAGATAATTTCGTTTCTTCTATATAATGATAATTTTATTTATTTAATTTTAATTATTTCGAGTAAATGTCTTTATTTACTACGCGTAACAAAACCTTTACAGTTTTTATTCTCAAATAATAAGTCAGTTCGAGTACAATTAGCATAGATTAACCTATATCACTTCACTACGTGATCAGAATTTAAATTACACATCTACAAATAGAATCCTTATAAAAACCTGTCTTATCAAGGCAGCGTTACAACTTAGGTACCTACCTACTTATATGTTGTTAGTTCGCCTTATGATATGACATATAAAGTCCTAGTGCCCACTAGTGGGGTATGGGGGCAGATGATATAATGACATCTGTTCCACTGTTCGATTTTCTTTATGGACAAGTAGGTGATCAGTATTCTGTGTCCTGCCAGACCGAGACATTTTTTTTGTGCGTCCCCAGCGTGAATCGAACCCGGGACCCCTCGGTTCTACGCTCACACGTTAACCACTAAACCAAGGAGGCGGTCATGACATAAGTAAAGTATTTTCTTTTCTGTATACAGTATATCACTTAATTATATCTGCTAATCGTATGTATTTCAGATTTTTATTATTTCGTGTTGAGTTTGTTTCTTTGAACATTATCTTAGGGACTATTCGATCGATTTCAAAAATATCTGATCGATGGATACGTAAGTGATTCCTGAGTGCTGTAGGCTATATATTATGCGCAACAGGCGGAGCCGGGACGGACCGTTAGTTACTGTACTCGACTTACACGTTAACATCTAATAAAAATGTAATATTATAAATGAAAAAGTTGTAACTATGGATGGATATATGGATGTTTGTTACTCTTTCTCGCGAAAATAACTTAAAGTATCCATATGAAATAGATTAAAGTCTGGATTAGCAGCAAGTTTACATCTTACTCGGGTACCAAGCGAGTGACGCCGCTACAGCTATCACTTTGATAATATCATTTGTAAGTACTATAACCCCCACATGGGCCTACACCCCCACAATCACCGAATCGAAGCAAACTTTCAGTAGCGCACAAACTCGAAAACCTTGACAACATTCCCGCCGTCTCGTTTGCTCTTTTTCTCTCGAGCCATTCTACGAACGTATAACTGGTTAGACGGGCTGCGCTTGCGCTGTTTTTTCGGCGTAAGTGCGTTGTAAGGACTGAGATGGGCTGGTGATAGCGGGAGCGGAATTCTTTATATTACGGTTCATATTGTGTATGAATAAAGGTAAATATTGTGTGTTTCTTGTAATTTTATTACGTTGATTGTAAAGATTTGTTCTATCTGGTTATTTGGTTGCCTATTTATTGGACAAATGTAATACAATGACTTCATGACAGGTAAAATATAGCTATATGAAATATAATGGATGATATATTTATTCATCATAATCGTATTGAGAGAGTTTATTTTAAATGTAAATTGCGCGTTGATGGCGCTGTCTAAAATCTGTGAACACAAAATAATCACAAACTGATATTTCTGTGTCTTGTTTAATTTATTGAAATAATAAATACTTACATTGACATATATAAGTGTCGTCATAAAAATAATCCGTACCAAAAAAAATTAATTAATTAAATTCTAAAATCGCTCTTACGTGCAGCGTGTGCGCACCGCGACACGGGACATGCACATTATTCACTTGCGAGGTTAGTACTTGTAGTAAAGTAATTTTATTAATTACACCTTTTAAATTCACTTCTACAATTAAACGTCATTAAGATAACATAGATGTGTTCTCTTTTTTTGTCTTAACGCCGACGAAACACAGCGAAAATGTATTTATATCCCGACCAGCTGTTGCATGAAATTCTTTACCTATAATGAACGATTTGAACATACAGTTTACACATATAATTGTGTAAAAAGTTCAGTAAGTCATAATGAAGTAATGTAAAATGCTTTAAATATCTCGCATTCTTTGTATATGTCATGAAGTTTGTGTTTATTGGATGTAATTAAATACAATCGTTGTCCTAAATGCGATGATAATGTATGTGTAAGCTACGTTACTGAACTGTTAATTACCAAATTACAACGAATTAAACGTTCGGACAAATTATAATTAACTGTTATTTGTGTGGAGTGTAAATTTAGCTAAGGTATCAGCGTGTTTATTACAATCTAATTGTAATGAACGCGATAAACAAGACATTACGTGCACAATTCGATAATTGCCGGAAGTATCGGTTTAAAATGTCAATGTTCAGTCATCCGCAAACACAACAACACGTCGGCAAATATGAATGATTCGCGTAAAAAATTACCAATAAGCCCAAAGGTGCAAATCCAGCTGTCATGGACTTGCAATAGGTAAATGGATAATGATAGTAAATAGTACCCACAGCACGTTAATAGTACGGAAAATTAAGCGAGCATCACTCTTCGCTCGCACGCTTAGCGCATCGATAATCCCTTTATATTAATATTAAGTTTCAGTTAATCGATAAAATAATGTGTTTTTAAATTTATTTTAATATTCATTAATAAGGCATTTAATAAGTGATTTAAAATAAAAATTAGGCGGAAACCTTTGAATTGTCTAATTACAAATAACAAAACTCGTTTATCCGTTACCCTGCTACTTCGTATCATAAAAGAAAAGCTGTGAAAGTAAAGAAAAAGTATGCAAGAAACAATTACCATGGAAGACTCATGTTGCAACACATTACACAACACACTAGCTGTACCCCGCGGTTTTACTCGCGTCCGCTATTGGCCATAGCGTAACTTTTTAAAGTGAAATAATACCCTTCTTTATAAATAAATTTGCATATAGGTACACTTGCTTTTTCCTTTCAAACATTTTTTAACGTTGACATTCCTACGAAAATTAAAAATAAATTCTTGTATTAAGAATAACG
The DNA here is from genome assembly GCF_012273895.1 of Zerene cesonia. NCBI lineage: Eukaryota > Metazoa > Arthropoda > Insecta > Lepidoptera > Pieridae > Zerene > Zerene cesonia. Next base: position 7,151,627 of record NC_052121.1, on the reverse strand, counting down.
TTTTTACGCAGCAGTACATCATCTACATTAAAGGATGTGTAATTTTAAGGAACGAAAGAAAAGATAATATATAAGCGCGCGCACGCGGACGCACAAAATGAAATAAACCTCTGCATTGAACTCTTTCAATTACTCCTGACACGTAGCATCAATAAAATAAATAAATGAATAATATTCTTGTAACATAAGTTAATAACCATACGCTTGCTAAACGACTGGACGAATTCTCATGAAATTTCGTGTGCATATCGGGTAGGTCTGAGTATCAGCCAACATCTATTTTTAATACCCCTAAATGATAAGAGTAAGGCAGAACAGCGTTTGCCGGGTCAGCTAGATTTTATAAATAAGTATTATATCATGGTCAGAAACTTAAGGAGCTTGGAGTGTGGTATCTAATACCATCAGCTAATTGCGTTGCGCCCGCGCATACTAATACCACGATTAAAATAACTTTATGGCTCATAAACCTTCCTCGACCCAAATGAGACTATGTTCCTACTCTTAGTATTAAATATCTACTCCACCCCGAGTGTGACGAACCCGATCTTGACTAAATCATAAGAGAAAACTGTTACATACAGATAGACAGTTTGAATGTGGGAGACGGGCACGCTTCGGCACGAATTGAACCACCTCCATTGAAGATCAGCGTGAAATGATGGCATGTGTAATGTGTTTCGTATAATAAGTGGCCTTGTATCCTTTTCCTTAACCTTACCTATCCATTCCTCCAGTCCCGTTATAAATCCTCTCCTTATCCCAAATCAGGCGAAGCACCGGTGCCCGAATTATAACGTTCTGGCGTTATAAACACATTTTGTTTTACAACATTTTTAAAAGCCGGCAACACCTTCACAGGGAGTCTTATGAGGGCTCATGGGCAGTGGTGATCGCTCGATAATGGACGCACCACTTTACCTTTGTTTGCTTTCTATTATAAAAAAACAGTTTCGTTTATATAAGAACATTATGATTATTATATTATTATAAAAAAAAATAATAGAAGAGGAAGATTGTGTCGTTTGTGTGTTTTATTTGTGTCACTGAGTTTGACGCGTGCCTTTATAATTTAGTAGGATCATAACCCAAAACGGCGAATGTGACCAATACGTAGCGTAAGTGTTATTTTTTTGTTTTTTTAAAACAAAATTTTGTTCACTACGAATAAGGTAGCATTGTATTTATATTTTATATAAGCTCAGGCTCTTGTTTTCTCAAAATGCATATTATTAAGGTAGGTATATAGCATAACTTAGCATTTAAAGCTGAATTAAACGAGAACTAGAAGATTTCAGGAAGAGAGAGAAAGAATGGCCCCATGTACTGTTTTGTTCTCCTGCTGTACAATAATGAGTAACTTCGTATTTATTCATACGTTATATTTCTATGTTACATTAATAATTAATAACAGAACCATCCTAATACTATATTATATCAGAATTTCGTCTTGAGTAAATAAGGTTAAATCTTCATAGGTATTTAACAAAGCTTCTGTCCAGTCTAAAAATTAATTAATAAAATAATTAATCAATCAGTCTCATTAAATATATATTTTTTTAATTGACGTTTTGTATGTCATAAACGGTGCTGAGCAGCAACTGAGCTGGCGGCTCGCCTGATGGTAAGCGATCACCACCGCCCATAATAGTTCGCAATGGTAGTAGCCTCTGCGAATACGCTGCCGACTTTTAAGGGGAAGGGATAAGGAAAGGAATGAGGTCTGGAGGGAAGAAATAAACTGGTAAAAACAAATGGGCTTCAGGCACCCCAAAATAATAAAATATTGTTGTTGTTTGGTCACTTTTAGAATCTAGAGATATGATCGTGGGGGGAGGCCCCACGAAAGTGTAAATAAGGCAATAAAAAAGCTTTATATTTTGTTTATTAACAAATCAGCTCTATTATCTATACTAATATTATAAAGAGGAATCATTTGATTATTCGTTTGCATTAAATAGGATCCGAAACTACTGTACCGATTACTATCTCACACTTTTATCTATGATCTGGAATTAAAACTTAACGGAAATATAGCTTATGCCACTTATGAATAACCTATCTTTTCCGCTAGTGAAGAATTATCAAAATCGGTTCAGTAATTAACCTAAAAAAACAACTTTTCTCCCCAAAATATTGAATTTTAGCATTTGATAACCACGTAGATGTAGATATAGATATAAATGCAGATTAACGACATTTATCACAAGCAATATTACAAAATACAACGACTCTGACACCGGTCCGTCTATAATCCGCTATGCATTGATTATAAAACTTGTATTTTATTTATTGAAACACGTAAAGGTCACGCGCCGCAATGACATCTATCTATCAAGGTGATCTTACTTTAATTTGAGTTTTGCGTCTTGTTCTTGTCAAATGGTGATGAGGTCAGGTGACGGAACTGTTTTTATTGCATTTTTGAATAAACCGTGAATGGCGGAAAGCAGTAAGTTAACACAGGATAGACAGTTGTAGGTGTGTGTGTGGCGATTAGGGCTATAATTCGTGAGATAACCTAGCTATGCGCTAAGTTTTGCCTGTTTACTCGTGAATTACCTAATCAGATAAATATGTTACATGCTTATCTTGTATATAATCTATCTTCTTGACAAATTTTGCCCAGATACGATGAGCTGTTTAACCACCAACTCCTCAAACTTTCGCGTTTGTTTTATTAATAGGATATGATTTCAAGCATGGTTAATTTTTGAATATTACATATTAAAAGTAAGTATATCAAGCGAAAACGATGTGAAAGTTTTAGAAAGAGTCAAACAGGCGACTAGAATTTACACGATATCTTCATAAATCACAGAATAAATGAGATTTCGCGTTTCGCCCCGTCACGGCCAGTAGCCGCTCCCCGCTGTGACAATATTTATTTTTATACTGATTTGTTTTTGAACAATGTGTTTTGTGATATATATGAATTTTCTGATATTTATTATTTTGTGTTTAGAAACTGAGCATCGATTTCTTTATATCGATACTAGCTGCGCCTCGCGGTTTCACCCGCGTAAGTCCGTATCCCGTAGGAATATCGGGATAAAAAGTTGCCTATATGTTATTCCAGTTGTCCAGCTATCTACTTACCAAATTTCATTGCAACCGGTTGAGTAGATTTTGCGTGAAAGAGCAACAAACACACACACATCCTTACAAACTTTCGAATTTATAATATTAGTAGGATTGTGTTGTTTGTCAGTCGCATATATATTTCTAAAGGATTATGTTTGATAAGCGAGAGTATGTCATCTATTCGGATTGCATACTCTCACTACCTTCATATCATAGAGAAATATTCTTCTGAATGAATACTTTAACAAGACACTTCATATTTTGCACCTTATTCCTATAAAACATAATATACTTTTTCAACAAAGAAGTAATCGAAAGATGTTTATTGATTGACGGACGAGTAAAAGCCATATTTTTAGAAACCTACTCTTTTGAATAAACGTTCTTAATTTTGCTCGTTGATTAAAGTAAAATACGTAGTTAATAAATTAAATTTGTGCTTCTGTCTTTATACTGTCTCTTTTTATGCTATAACGGGAAACTGAGCTGGTAGCCTTATGGTAAGCGATATTAGGGAATATATAGGGATAGGAAAAGGATGACGTAGGAATACAGAAATGGACTGTAAAGGGTGCGGAATAAGGCATATAGATGGACCTTCGGCTTCCCTAAATCAAAAGAAACATAGTAGCATTTGCAAGTCGCAATTACATGAGGCTGGTCTCCTGAGGGAGTTTGGTACTCTGGCCGTGCGCAGTGTGTAGTAGCGTGATCTACTCCCAAATCACTTAGGTAGTGATTTATACCTAACTATCGAGTTTTTCTTTGCATTTCTTCTCAGTAAAAGCAGGATTTTTTTTTTATAAATACAATTGATTCAAGACTAGACCACAAAAAAGAAAAGAAGATCTTTCTCATTTAAAAATTCCTATATGAACTTACAGCCTGTCAACAAAACTGTAAACAAATTATTTAAGTGATAAAAAAACAATATTACAAACGCAAGAACATATCATGTTTACTTACGTAAAGTTAACGAGAAATTCTATAATTACATCACAATGTTATACATATATAATATAGAAAAATAGCAGTGATGTGGGGAACTAGTAATTACGTAAAGAGGCACGTTACCCTAACGTTATATCGATCAAACAAGTTGGATGCAGATTGTTTGCATTCTTCACTATAATAAAGAATATGTTATATTACATATTGTGACGTCCATTCAATAACACAATTTAATCAACATGCGTTAAGATCATTAAAACTTTTAAACAAAAAAAATATTCCGCGCTTATTTGACATCAAAAAACGCTAAAATCTGACTCGTTTGAGTAGGTACATAGAGACAATACAAAAGCAAAACCCATAAACTCTATAACAATTCCCATAGAAAAAACACAAACCCGAAAAAGAGCAATCAGCTAAAAGCCAAATCATTTTCCAATTCCATTTGATGTCCACACAGCGTGGAAAGGACAAAGCCTGGATAAAGGCCTGTTCATACGAAACTATACGAACTAAAATTATGTACAAATATCCTGAAAATAAACATTTGTCACTAAATAATGCAAACAAACGATAGAATCCGAAGAAAAATAAATAACTTTACATACAAACGTATTATCTAGGCTTACAGTTACGTGATTTTCCAAATATTGTCAAGTAGAAACTACCAAAATAAAACCGTGTAAACTCACCATAGAGGCCTGTAGCAACCCTCCGCCCGTAGGCACTTACCACCCCAATGGGGTGGGACCACCCCCGAGGGATTACGTTTACTAATTGCGCTTAACTGGGGTAGCATGAGACGGTACGGATTTTAATAAAGTATGAAGCAATCGGGCCTGCCATTTGTTTTAGTTAGCTGGATTTAGGCGACACAGTAATCCTTCATTAGTTTGACAAAATCTTTATGATATACTAGCTGCGCCTCGCGGCTTCACCCGCGTAAGTCCGTATCCCGAAGGAATATCGAAATAAAAAGTTGCCTATATGTTATTCCAGTTGTCCAGCAGCATATTTCATTGCAATCGGTTCAGTAGTTTTTGCGTGAAAAAGCAACAAACACACACACACATCCTTACAAACTTTCGCATTTATAATATTAGTAGGATAGGAAGTAGGACTAGTAGGATAGCATAATCTTTTTCTTTTTATCTAACTGGGTTTTACAAAATATTCGTTATTGATGATAAAAAGAAAAAGGAAAAAGTCATACAAATGTTCAGTATTATGTTGACATTTGTAATGAAATATTTATTTTAGCTTTGTATGCTCAAATATAAATAAATCACCAAATATTGTGTGTCCCTTCCCTATAAATAAGTTGACAGCGTATTTGTATAATTTTAGGCACCTCTGCTTAATGTTTATGGATGATAATTGCTTATCATCAGACGATCCACCAGGTCAGTTACATCTATATATATAAAATTCTCGTGTCACAGTTTTCGTTGCCAAACTCCTCCGAAACGGCTGGACCGATTCCTCTGAAATTTGGTAAGCATATTGGGTAGGTCTGAGAATCGGCCAACATCTATTTTTTATCCCGATATTCCTACGGGATACGGACTTACGCGGGTGAAACCGCGGGGCGCAGCTAGTTTTCTTATATAAAAATAATTACTTTTAGCAAATCTAAATCGACTCAGATAAAAAGGTATATACAAACACACATAAAACGGGTTTGGGTTGACGCAGTAGAATATAGAAATTGTTCCTTTCTTTGAAATCTGTTGAAAAAATTAAAAATTCAAACATTGACATACTCTTTTACTAATAATAGGCTCAGATTCTAGGTACGTAAATCTAGTAAAACTAAAATAGAATTTAAATTTCAAACAAGAATAAAGCAAACAGCAATTGGCATTCCTGTCACGCCACCCAATAGACTATCGTAAACAAGTTATTTCCAAACGACAAATAACCTAATATAAGCAATAACGAAGCCGAGCTGTCACGCACACGTTGCGCAAAATATGCTGACTCACGGTCTAATACAGCGCGCCGCCACGGTACGGAAAACCGACATAAAATCCGATTGAAACGCTGTAAATAAAACATGCTGCGCCGATCGCCCTTTCGAAGCATTCGCATTATTGAGTTACGTGATCCCCGAAGCGTTTTGCCGCCAAAACAACGAACATTTTGCCCCCCGGCGCGCGTTAAAACATCCACAAATACACCGCCGCGAGTACGACAGAGACCGTGCCTATGCAACAAAAAGGGACGGCTGCGTTAATATTTTATCAGTCGAATTCTCATCAGAGCAACGGGCCGCAAACGAAATTAGCATATAAGCTAATAAATCTAAGGTCGAGAATTATCCGACCGGTTTCGCGATTGCGTGTGTGCCCTTACGTCGGTGAAAGGAAATTACAACCACACCCACGTATAATGTTGCCTCAATAAAAAAACGTGTGAGAAATAATGAGCGGTTACTGGCGAGTCGAGGCTCGGTTCTGTCGACTTTTTTCCGCTGATACCTTTAATTGATCAATGGAATAGGATGTTCGGATCATGTTAATAGTGTTCTGGTAATGAATGATGGATGAACGCTCCCGCGAATCTGATTACAAATTTAAATACGGGATGTAGATGGAGTCGTGATCGGTGTCTGTTGAAACTCAATGACGAGATCATGCGACGATAGAAAACGTACGTGTATTGTCATTCAGAGCTCATGCCTTGAGGTTGCGAGAAGCATCCTTTGTTCGTGAGATACAATGAAGTGATTAGTGTCATTGAACGAGTAATTTTAACGCGTAACTGTGCGTATCTAGTTATCATTAACGGTTACAACCTTATATGGCTTTACTCACATAATAAGTGTTTTAAAATAGAATAGACGATGCTATTGTTGTTCCATGAAGACAAGAAATCTTTAATAACAATGGTGTGGAGCAAAAATAATAAAAGTATCAGATTTCTTTATAATAAATGTTTCTGACATCTACTACATGTGTATTTTCTAAAATAAGTTATCCTGTCTTGGCAACAAACTTAGATTTTAAGCAAATATCACTTTCAATTAAACTTCGCTATTTCTATAGAAAAGTTGAATATAAATAATAAACATATGACAGTATATAGACTAGAGAATAATAATGTTTGATCCATTAAATAAGGGCGTCATATCCCACAAAACAAATGTATAAACCATATCTGCAAAAGTATTTTCAAAGAAACACCCACAGTTTCAAAACACATTTTTATGTTTTAGTCCCGAGAACTTTAACTCCAACCTCACTGCAATATTTTAACAGTCAACACACATTTGAGTTTATTAATTGCATTTTGAAATAATTCGTCGTCTAATATAAGATTTCTCTTCAACTTCTCTTTAAGTTCCCAACTAGACACAAACTATTTTGTACATAACAGGCTACACTCGATCTACGCATTAAATTTCAGCCAAATCAGACCATCATCAAACACTTCACTTCACATCACTACGATGGCATACGTAATATCGACAGTTCCAAGAACTGCGTCTAATGACGACAAAATATCGGCTATGTTCACTTTGAAGTCGACTACATTTCAACCCACGCACTGCCTTATCGATAGAATGTAAATTGGTAGTGAACAACTAAACAGATCGGCAAACAACGCCGTAGTTCCTATGTCGCGTAGGAGTACGCCGATGGGTAGAGGGATAGTGAGGCGATTTATGAGGTTGATAGCATTGTGAGTGATGGGTGGATGTAGGATTATGGATACTAGCTGCGCCCCGCGGTTTCACCCGCGTGAGTCCGCATAACCTGATAATTCTACGGGAATATCGGGATAAAAAGTTGCCTATATGTCATTCCAGTTGTCCGGCTGTCTACGTACCAAATTTCATTGCAATCGGTTGAGTAGTTATTGCGTGAAAGAGCTACAAACACACACACATCCTTACAAACTTTCGCATTTATAATATTAGTAGGAGTAGGATTGGTAGGATAGGATTAGTAGAATTAGAGGTGTGTTTATATTTGAAATCTAGGTTTCCGCTCGCGCCAGTAGCCAGCAGAAGACAGTCCCTATCCCAATCCATAACCTCCACAATACACGCCATTTTCATTACAGGAATTACGAGCTGTACCACCAACCCCAAATAAGACCAAATTTACTGTTTAAACTAATCTAAACAAAAATAAACGTATTACACCTATGTCATATGTAATCAAGGAGTAAATATTATTTCATATTATATTCTGTTTCTTAGTTAACTTCAAAACGGCACGTGATAATAACTAATAGATAGCTCAAATCCTAACGAAAAGAAATTATTGGCCAAGTACACATGCTCTGCCTTTTAAGAAACAATATAGAACAATTCAAAGAAAGCCAAAGAATAATGATAAACGTAAATTCTTGACGCGGATGTCAGATTGTCGCAAATTATCCGCAGCAAAATTTCGTTACAAATGCAATTAACCTAATGTCTATAGTATATAATAAACAATCAGTCCGCCCGGCTTCGCTCGTGGTATATAAAATATAGCTAATAGCGCTCAGGGATCCCGTACATATTTATGAAAAAAAAATTGAAACTAGCCCAGTAGTTCCTGAGATTATCGGGTTTAAAAAATGCAAATAAGAATACTCTTCAATTTTTATTTTTGTATTAGTATAAATTTAACTCGAAACGTAAAGATTAAACTTTGAAACCTCTTCTCTACCTTCCGAATAGTTAGGATATAGAACCTACCTTAATTGTCGCATTATTTCCGTTAGCATTGCTTTTTAAAGAAGTCTTATTTAATTAAAATCATATAATTGAGTTACACATCGAGTACCTTAATTCACTAAAATATATTTCAAGTAAAAATATGTCTTATTCATTATACATTTGACGCGTATTGCATTGAAAAGAAATGCATTTAATAAGTAAATAATTAGTTTTACATAGCAACGAATATGTATAAGGTAACTAAATATTTATCATCTGGAATCTTTATATTCTAATAATTTATAAATAAATTTAACGTTAATGCCTACATGTTTTGTAATTGAGCTGTTTTCGACTCCTCTTTCAACAATTGAAGCAACATATGTATAAAATATATATAGTATACGATACATGTAGTACTACAATTAAACGCTGGTAAATTTTGTGAATTTGTGATTTCGAAACGTTGTAAAGTATATAATCTCTGATATATCTGTACTGAACCGATCTCAAATATTTTGTAAGCGAAAGAAAGCCACGGAATCTGTGTTATCTGGGAGTATCGTAAGGTAAAACACGATAAAACATGACTGTTGTCTGAGAAGTTACACGTGAAAGCAATTGAAAACAGAGGAAGATTTTCTCCCATCCGTTTATTTACACAAAATAAGATTATGTATCTAACCACTTTTATCTACATTTCCACACTAATATTATAAAAAGGATTTTTTGTATATGTGTACGTTTGTAACGTTTTCACGCTAAAACTGCTGGACCGATTTCAAAGATTCTTTCACCATAAGTAAGTTGCAACTTCACTGAGAGACACAGTCTACATATGTACCACGGGCAAAGCCAGGGCGAACAGGTAGTATCAAATAAAAGCATGTTTTGACTAGCATCCAATGGCGGCTTCATTCGCGTATTAAATAAGAAAATCCCATCGGTGATGAAAATAAGATATTTCATTCTTAAGCCTTCTCACTAACTCAAACCAGAAAATTATCCCGTTGTGACGTGAAAGAAAATCAAAGAAACAAACCAACAACGCTGCAATAACTAGGAATAATCATTATTTAAATTTAAAGTACATTTTTATAGAAAAAAAGTAAGGATAGGGACGAAGAATAACAGCTTCACTACATAGTATAAAACAAACAAAGGCGCTTTCTGTATGTCCCTATGTCCCTATGTCCCTATGTGTGCTTAAATCCTTAAAACTACGCAACGGATTTTGATGCGTTTTTTTTAAAGATAGATGATAAGAGTGATTCAAGATGAAGGTTTATGTGTATGATAACATCTTTTAAACTGCTCCGAATTTAACGCATGCAAAGCCGCGAACGAAAGCTAGTTTCCTATATGTCTATGTTGTGGTATTTATATAGCTACTAATATTCATTTAGAGATCTTGCAGAAAGCAAGAAAATCTGCGTATCCAAACATATTATGTTTATGAGATAGTCGTATGTTTTATCTACATTAATTCTGATAATTTCTCTGTCAATTGAATATGAACTAGCCTTCCGCCCGCGTCTCTGGCCGCGTAATTAAAGGAAAAGATAGACAGTTGACAGCCCCGAGGTTTTCCCCAATTACCCTTTATCGTGGTATTTTCGAGATAATACTATCCTATGTCCTTCCTCGGTTCACAAGTTATTTCTGTACTAGATTTCCCAATCGGTTCAGTGGTTAAAACGAGAAGAGACAGAGCACATAATTTAATAGATACCTATTTTATAGAACATACTAGCTGCGCCCGGCGGTTTCACTCGCGTAAGTCCGCATCACGTAGGAATATCGGGATAAAAAGTGGCCTTTATATTATTCCAGTTGTCCAGCTATCTACATACCAAATTTCATTGCAATCGGTTCAGTAGTTTTTGCGTGAAAGAGTAACAAACATATTCACATCCTTACAAACTTTCGCATTTATTATGTTAGTAGGATCTTCTTTAAAGCAAAACAAATATATAAATAAAATGTGCAGATGTACATTAAGTAAATCATATTTGAACTGATATTTTAAACTGTATGTATTATACTAATATAATTCGTTAAACGGATCATCGAACCAGTTTACAATACATAAGTATGTATTTGATCTACACAGGTCGAAAAAGCAACAAGAGCTGTACACTACATTCTAATTCTGCTGAAAACTTCTAGACCATATCCACCAGAGCAAAAGACCACCTATCGACGCAATTTAAGCAGCTAAAAAAATAATTTTCACATATTTACAACGTTTCCTTGCTCGCTCCTTAAGGTCATAACTCGTAGCGTGATCATGAGCTTTCCCCGATGAAATAACTACCCACCGTAAGTAAATTATTATTATTTGAACCATAAGTTTCTGAAATAACCGCTTTCAACCATATAACGCACCACTCTTTTTAACATCAAAATATTTATTAGTAAAGGTTAATTCTAACATCATAATACTTATTAGTAAAGGTTAAGATACAAGAAAATACATTCGAATGAATTACTAAAATTTAAGACACCAATTTATCAATAGTATACTAACTGCCGGTGCTCAAATATCGATTGTCTTTAATGACTATCACCTGCGTTCTACTGCACTCATGGTGATGAAATATATACTTAACGAATATGCAGTGACTTGCAAAAATAACGATATATGTACCATCGTGATTTGTGGAGAGGAAACTCTAAAATAAGTGGGCGAAGATGGAAGACGATCTTCGTTTAAAGTCCTGCATTTTTATAATTTACTATGTTTTAAATTATTAATTGACTGTTTTAATTAGACAAATTTATGGCATTTTTATTTCTGCGTATGTTTTTCAATAAATTCTATGATATTCATTTAAATACTGGCTCATTAAATTAAATTCAAGATACAATTATATACGAAAATGTGCAAGGATTAAGGTTGAAAGGTTTTTATTACTTCAATAACGTAAAAGTCATTGAATTTAACTCTTTCAAATTAGGCTAGATGTCTAGCCAAAAGGCTGATAAATAGATTTATTTAAAGAAAAACAACCTGAATAAGGAAATTTTAATGAAATTCAATATACGACGGTCCTGTAGTGTCTACTCGTAAATTAGTAATAATATGAGAAAGTAAATTTTGTAAAATTAACATTATCTCTCGATGTACTGGCCCGATTTTTTAAATTGTTGTTTTGTAAGGCAGTTAATTATTGTAGGAATATCTTAATAACATTATAAATGCATAAGTTCGTGAGGATGTGTGTATGTTTGTTACTCTTTCACGCAAAAACTATTAAACCGATTGCAATGAAATTTGGTACGTAGATAGCTGGACAACTGGAATAACACATAGGCAACTTTTTATCCCGATATTCCCGTAGAAATATCGGGTTATGCGGACTTACGCGGGTGAAACCGCGGGGCGCAGCTAGTTATTATATATTCGTTACTAATAAAAATTAATAGCATAAACTGAGTGATAAGGAATTACGCGAAACGGGGCCGAGTCGCATCGGCTATCTAACGAGGTATTTGCTATAATATAGTATGATATACTAGGTTTTGCCCGCGGCTTCGCACGCGTTAATTGAGAGTCGTTTTCTAGATGTCATTATACATATAAAACTTCCTCTTGAACTATTCTCTTTACTAAAAAACAAACCATCAGAATGCGTTGGGTCACCTTACCTTAGATTTAAGCATACATAATGACGTAGGACATAGGAACTGAGAAAGTGACTTTGTTTTATACTATGTAGTGATATACTAACTAAGACGGCCAACCGACTTGCAATACTGGATATAATCCAGCTTTGAACTAATTAGTAAATAGCCCGTACGTTGGATGCGTCCCGCATGTTCGACATTTTGGGCATCAAGTGCAAAAGAGATAATTTTTCTTAGGTAATTTTTAAAGAGGATTATTTCTAGAAGTATACTGATACTGACAGTACTGACAGTAGACGTCTGAAAAATCTCCTTTCCTTTGAGTGACGATATCTTTAAAATTAAAAAGTCCCGCATTTAATTTCTAAAAAGTTGACCGCCTTATAAATAAATTCTTTCTAAAAATGGTAATATATGTATTAACTCCGATTATTATTTTAATTTCTCGTTTTTGAATAAAGATACAGAACTTATGAACAATATTTCAATTTACGAACTGTTGAATGAAACATAATAATAAATTAGATTCAACTAACTAGAACAAAACTCGGTAGGATCATCGATAGGACTATGTAGTTTTATGTCAATAAACTCTTTTACTTATTAGTTTATTTTCCTAAATATAATTAGTGATTTTACACTAGAAATTCACAAGTCACTTGTGCAATATAAGCGTTAAATGTAGCTGTTGCAAATACAAAAATAGCTTCAGCCTTGCATTGATTATAATGAGACCTTCACACGGTTTTGTAAAATTGTAACGTCGCAAGACCATGTAAAGGCGACACAACATTAGAAACCAAGACATGACTGCCGATCATAATCTGTTCTTGATCGTAAGTAGCCGCACCAAATACGGTCAAGTGATCGCCCGAAGCGTAGAGCAATTCACATTTACTCAAACGGTAACGCTTCTACCAACAAATACGGTCGGCAAAACACCGCATCAGATCTAAAAATACACCGCAAGTGTGACGCTCCAGGGTAAGGCCGCCGCTGCGACCCGAAACCCGAATCCGTCCGAAGAGCGATCGTATTGAAACGCGCTTGTGTGCAACATGCGATACGCGTACGAGGCTACATTCGTGTGCGTAGCCGTGAGCGTGAGAGGGTATAGTTTCGTGTTTTAATAATTTTATTCGGCGTCCCGGTTTCTGTCTCTGAAAGGGTCAAGTGCGTGAATGGCTTTATAAGTTGTCGCCAGGTGACGTGGGAACGATTTATGATGTCTATTATATATGATTTTTGACTTAATCCCTGTACGGTTTACGGTTGAATGGTCACGATTCATTGAGATGGTTTTGTTTGGTGATATGTTAATTGGTTGAGGCGGCGTGTCGCAACAATAAAGCAATGAATACTATTGAATTCTTGATGCGATTATAATGTCAGTCAAAAACATGTGTACAGTGACGTCAAGAGACGAAATGTAAGAAAATCCTACTAATCCTACTAGTCCTACTAATATTATAAATGCGAAAGTTTGTAAGGATGTGTGTGTGTTTGTTGCTCTTTCACGCAAAAACTACTGCACCGATTGCTATGAAATTTGGTACGTAGACAGCTGGACAACTGTAATAACATATAGGCAACTTTTTTCCCGAAATTCCTACGGGATACGGACTTACGCGTAGACTAGCAGGTAATTAAAATAAAAATAACTTAGATGTAATGATCCCAACGTTATCAGCTTTGCCTGTTATTCCAGCTATTACCAGCACACCTAACTTCACAAAAATCAGGCTAAAAAATGTTCCGTCAAAAACCCACAACGAGCTGCAAGATTTCAACGTACGATTTAAATTTGCAGTGATACTGTTTTCCAAATATCATTAGGACTAGGATGTACGGTTCTGAGAAAAATTCAAATATTGCACCAAATAATTATCATTTCTAAAGTGAGAAAATTTTTATTGATTTTTCCCATCTATAAGATAAGATTTATTCCATTATCTATGTTAATAGAGCATACAATAGTTCAATAGTTCAATACAATTTCAGCATTTAACTCTACACTTGCTTCAATGAATCCTTTGATTAATTTTAGCATAAAAACTAGTTCTTCGAGACTTGACTTGAGACGATAAAATAAAGGATAGAAGGCATAAAGATTAAAGTTATAAACCTAGTCAGGAATATTTATAAGACTAAAAAATCACTGCTATTTAACAAATTATCTATGTCAGTTGAATACACGGCTATAGAGAAAACTAAATTCAATAGAAATGATTCAGTCCATGCTCCTGTTTCATAAATAGCCTTATTCAGTAACCAAGGCGCGCTGGGCAACTCGGTAAATGGGCCAGGTCGTTATAAGTGCGGCATGAAGAAAAATATGTTTGGATACTCAAAATATTTCATCAATTGATGTAACTTCATTCGAAATGTAGCCGGATTCGAAGTAACGAGTTGAATACTAAATTTTGAGAGAAAAAACGGTAAATGCTTATCGCAATAAAAGTGTACTTAAAATAGGGATATTCTAAATAAATAGATTTGTTAGACTTTGATCTGGAGTCTTTTTAATTAAAGTGAGAGTTTGTTATGTATAATAAACAATAACACATGGAAACATTATATTCCAGCATTGCCAACATTAAGAAAAATAGTTAATAGTGAAGGAATTGGCACTTCTTAGTTCTATTATTCTTTATTACTCTGCACATACTAGATTAAATAATGTAATCGTATAATATATTTGTCCTATTCATGTTTATGAAAAAGAAACGTACTAGAGTATAACTAAGTACTTATGTATAAGTGCGTGTAAGCGATCTGTCATATAGAAATTAATGGATTTCTTGCTGCTTGCACCTAAATTCTAGTTTCAGCTTTGTCTCGCTAGTCCTTCCTATGATACGACAAAAATGTCTCACACAATCGCCCCAATACAAGTACAGAAACAAAAATAAACAAAGATAGCTCTTCAGAAATCACAAGGGAAACCGACATGAGTTTTAATCACCAGTTGCGCGCGCAATTCTTTGCTTCGTGGGGTATATGCAGTCTGTGTGCAGAAGTTATGACAATATCAAAGTATAAATTAAAGATGATGATTGATTTTAATATTGTTATCAGATCTATACAGTTGTTATGGGATGAAATTATTTATTTGTACCAACAATTTTAATTTATCAAAATAAAAAAACAAGATTACTTCGTCGTAACATATTTTTTAGAAATTGTACTAAATCAATTGATAAATAAAATGTTGCTATGTATCTTTAAATTGTATATAATAATAATTTTTGTTTTTTTTTACCATCCATTTCATTTGACTATTTGACTTTAAATCGCTAGAAGTATTTCACATCCACACAAAAATGCCGCTTATCATCCAAAAAGCCTGACGCAATTGTAAACACAAATATATTAAAAACTGGCCGATTATCCAATTTCTACGAACTAGCGGCGTGTGCGCAGCTCGTTAGCGCCGGAATCCTGACCGGTCCCCAACCGGTCAAGTGGCGTATGTAGACTTATTTAGGTATAGTCGTATGGACCTATTTAGAAATACTTGAGTGGACCTTGGGGCTAGTTCCTAGTGGATTGGTTAGGTTTTAATGTCCTGTATTTGTAATAAAACTTTTTTTTATTTACCATAGTTTTTATCTACTTTGCCATGTTATTCATTCATTAATCAGTCGTCAAAAGTTTTCTTTTGTGTACTT
Organism: Zerene cesonia; assembly: GCF_012273895.1. Classification (NCBI taxonomy): domain Eukaryota; kingdom Metazoa; phylum Arthropoda; class Insecta; order Lepidoptera; family Pieridae; genus Zerene; species Zerene cesonia. The sequence goes on along the minus strand of NC_052121.1, from coordinate 7,135,637 downwards.
GGCGGGACTTATCATTTGTAAAGAAACGAAAACAAAACTTTTATTGCGACACATAATTTATAACTACATACAATTTTAAATGTAGGTACTTAACCAAATACAGAATAAAGATATGAATAAAAACACATATTTATTTTCAATTGCAATAAACTAGATAATTAAAATAAAAATCACGAAAAATACCACAAAACACAAGACACAAGACAAGACAATAGGAGATAAACACAATTTAAAATGCAGAATTATTTAAGTAACAATCGACACGTTTATACCCAATAGCGATAACAATAATACATACATAACAACACAAAAACAACAACTATTAAAATCAATCCATCGATGCTCGTTGACATCATATTACGGTTCATTTGGCGGCTCATGGACCCCTTTTAAAAGGTTTAGGCAATTTCACGATTAGCGTTATGCCACGTTTGTATAATTGAATAAAAAAACACATTTAAACGTCCTGATCAACTTACTGATACAACTGATATCGCAATTCCTTGAACACCTTTTAGTGCCTACCCTAATTTTTGTATAGAATTCTTCAGAAATTTTAAGTTTACTGTGCTTGTAAACATAACATGTACATGAAGATTTATTACCGTTGTTTGGGTATTTTTCTTGACTATATACGAATAAATTTAATTTTTCAACCTATTTTATTAATCTTGTATAAATTCGTTGACGTTTCATCACAATGTTAAAGTCTGAAGTCAAGGAGACATCTCCGATTACTCTCAGGAAATGAATCATATACTTTAAAACAATCACAAACAGTTTTCGTGTAAGCAACGTCGTTTCGGGTAGAATAGTCATTGTTTTCGTGTCTTCCTACTCGACTACAACTATGTTCAACAACGGACTACTACTACAACAACGGTCCGCTCAACTAACAAGAACTACCGAACGAACCGAAAAATCGATCAGACCAAAAAAGAGCCTTTTTCGTCAAGCACATAACACGCTTTGTCCACCTAAGCAAAATAATGTTTTTCAGTTTTTGTCTTAGCTTTTTCTAATGGACAGACTCAAAAACGACCGGATACATTTTCAAAATACTTTCACTACCAGAAATTTCAGTATTCCAAACATTAGAGTAGCAGATTTATCAAATCAAGCCTATTCAATACGCTCGGGCGATAACATAGATCAAAGCTTAAAGCAAAGCAAATATACAGTATTAAGCAAAATTATAGTATAAGCAAAATATTAATAATAAATATTAGTATAAGCAGAATTCAAATATACAGTATTTTTACACAACCAGAAGCAGAGTAGATACTATTCCCACACAGTATCAGGTCATATGCTGACCACAGCACACTTTCACCGACCGCAAACGATTAATTTCGGCCAGCGATGTGTATACCATTGTGGAGATCTAATTGTCGCAATCGTCACGGGCCACATGGCTGACATATGGCTATTAATCGCCGTTTATGGCAAAATAATGGGGTATTGTTGTACATTTCTTGAGATTATTAGCTATATAAGACTTTTATGACGCCTTGGAGCTGTCAATTTTTTGTGTAATTGCGTAATATACAAATTTGTCAGTAAAGTAATATCACGCGTACGTAGCCCGGAAAGAGAGTGACGTGGATTAGGGAGCTGCCTGCGTAAGGGATCTTCCGTTTTAACATTGTTAATAATTTTCCGAGAATATTGGGAAAATTAATTTTTAATAATGTCAACCATATGACAGTTGCCACGAGAAAACCAAAAATATCGTTGCTATTACACCCAGTAAGTACCTGTGTAGGACAGATAAGGAAAAATATGCGCAACATTCACAATTTATTTCGATAATGATTGTTTAAGGTAGCTACTAGTATTAATGTTCTTCTTTCTTCTTCTTTTTCTAATTGCCAGTTAAAAATATCTCTAATGTTTAAAATCGTAGTGACTAAAGACGATGCGTAATTCAATATACAGACAATTTAATCGAACGCATCTCTCTAAACATTGGAACACCAAAACTCAATGAGTCCTATACTTCACCGAACCCATAAGAGTGCCCCACATAAGCAAGGGTAGAGTTTTCAATTTCCGCTCCCTTCACAACCCTCCCTCGCCACCCCTTCACTGCTGAGTAATTTCATTAAAAACGATGCAACGGAACGTAATGCTTTTTTATCTGTCCAACTTTTTCGCGCCATTTTGACTTCGTGCATTAGCTTTCATAATTATTTATGAGCGTTAATTAAAATTCACAATGAATGCTAATGCATTTCAACTCGGCCTTTTAAAAGTGTATTCTCATTCCGTTTTGGGCATAATTAGTACCATTATCATGTCATGAATAACAGACGTTAATAAATTAGATTTAGTGGACCTTTTCGCATACGAAACTGTGTGTATTTAGAAGAACTATTATGTACGAATCTCTATTTTTAAAATATCATAAGTTTGATAAATAAATACGTTCTTAAATTTCTATTCTTTAAATAATTCTCAAATAAAACTTATAAATTTAAAAAAAATATGTTCTGAATGAAATTTCGAAGTAAAAAATAAACAATTATTGAATTACTACCTACATACATTTTCTATTTTTTCAACGATTGTGGCTGTAAAGATAATAGACCTTTGTCTATGGAACTGTCACAAGCTTCAGGAGCATAATAAAGACGCAATTTATCCAAAATGTTATATTGAATTGATGTAAGTACACTTTATCTTATTAATTGAAATATTTCAAATATGTACATTCAATTTTAATACTCATTCGCGTCGACTTATAAAGAAGTGTTTAACATAAATTGCATTTCAATAATAAGACCATTGAATGCATATTCTTTTAAATTAATTAAAAACAGAGAAAAAAAGGAGCAATAAATTACGGTTTGCTAGTTATTCTAATGTATTTGTTTTTATTTTAATATAATATGGATACATCAATTTTTCAAATAAATCTCGAAAGAAACGAATGTTGATGAAATATCTATCTTTGTTTATATGTTTTTGGCCGATTAAATGTATTTCCTACTCCATAAACACAATAAAAACCTGTTCTATTTGTTACAAATTATTTAGTTACCTTTTTATTTGAAATCATTTGCTTTTTTATATCAATGCATGTTGCGATTATTGTTGTTTGTTGCAAAAATGAATTATAATGATTTTGAAATTAAATTAATTGAATAAACATTTAAATATTTTGTCGATACACGTCCAAAACCAAGAATAACGAAACCAACCAGTTAATTATTGTCGAATAAGTCAATAAGAGTTTAATTACAATACGATAACACCGCGTTATTTACATTTAGTCACACCGCCTAATTAATCGCAAAACAACTAATTACGATTAAAATTGCATTAGCCAATTCCAAATTTCCACAGTCAAGCCATACCAGGCATATCTCAGACTTGTCATGTCCTTTGTCATACACTTCAAAACCACATGGCGGTTCCCGACGTTGAGAAATTTGCACAGGCATTGCAAAAACCGGCTCCTTTCTCAGAACACCTATTGTCAGAATAATAACGACGCGCAATTTTGTCCATACTTGCATCCCCTATATAAGCTTCTAGCAACAAAGAAACGTTAAAAGCATTCGAATTACAACCCGAGTTGTACTATGTGTAAGGTTCCTTTCCGTTTGGCAGGAAATCGCGTATAATATTCCGAAACCGTCAGTCATTTGCTTCGGGATCGAGGCCGCGCTCGCACAAAACAGCGCCGTAAGCGCTTTCGAATTTTCCCTTGTGACGTGCTGAAGCGCTGCATGTACACAATTTGTACGCGAGGCCGTTAGACCGTCAGGGTGCTTTTCAATTTATTGTTACCAGACCTTTCCCTTCCTTTGACATTCAAACCTGACATTAGGTAGGTATTTAAAATTTGATACTGTATTTTTTGTCGCTCGACGCACATAGAGCTTCGCAAGGCACCATAAATAATTGTCTTTTTTTCTGGCGCGAAGGCGGTCCCATTATTTATGATTTGTTGGCAGATAATTACAGATTATTGGGCATTGTTTTGTATTCTTTGTATTCTTTGTATTACGAGAGGCTATATTGACTTTTATGATGTAGTAATTTTGACCAGTTCATATTTTATGGATATTTATAGCTGCCTAACCATTCAAAGAGATTATTTTTATGATTTATTATTTCACTTCATATACTTCATATTTTATATATATACCTACCTTAATTACTTTACATAATAAAATATTATGCAAAATTCATATATGCATTCTTAACCATGTTAGGTATTTATGGAAACATATCAGCATTGTATTATTGATGATTAAAATTATCTACATTCTTTATCTTGAAACGAGTACTTATTATCATTGGTTATTATTACCATTACTCAGTATTATCATTGAACGCATTCATTCGGAGTGCTTATTATACGTAATTTTATGGTAAAGTAGGGAGTTATTTTGGATTACGCATTTATATTATTGCATTTAACTTTCCACGTTTGTCGTAAATAATATCCGTTCCTTTTGCCACTTTCTTTTAGTGTTGTATTCGTATCAAAAGCACGAGTGCTTCTCGAGAGTTCCACCAGCTAAATATCCAGTTCTAATCATCTGTTCAATGCTGGTCACGAGGTAGATCTGGAAAACCGTGATGTCTTGCGGTTTGTGTGTGCGTACATTTTTGTTAATACGCCCCGCCAAAAACGGGGCTCTGTGTTATCGAAAAGCGGTACAGCATATATAATAAATCCACATCTGTCCTGATATTTAGACAGTCTTATAACGTCCAGTAACTTAAAAACATGAAATATACTTGGCCAAACAGGGTAAAACCACGATAAACAATGTTTACTCAGCAAAATTATATGAAAACTATAATAAAAAATATAGGTGCAGCATCTAAGTCAATATATCCGTAAAATACGGAATTAACTCTTCCTCTCTGTCTCTTCTTCACGCCTTAATCACTGAAACGATTTGGATGAAATTTATACAGAGATGGTCTGAGACCCGAGAAAGGACTATGCAGGAAAAACCTTAGATGTGTATACTTTTCTTCGATCTTGAGATAAAATAATACTTTGGTAAATAAAGAAAACGGTAGATAACAATATTCTGACACAGTAACATTCTTAGAAGTATTCTGGGATTATTAAAAAAAAACCTATAAAAGTCACATCATTACTTTATAAAATTACTAGCTGCACCCGGCAAACGCTGTTCTGCCTTACTCTTATCATTTAGGGGTATGAAAAATAGATGTTGGCTGATTCTCATAAATACCGGAAAGCACAAAAAATTTCATCAAAATCGGTCAAGCCGTCTCGGAGGAGTATGGCAACGAAAACTGTGACACGAGAATTTTATATATTAGATTAATGTCACTTTTTCATATATGCCCATGGTTTATTTCGTTCGTAATTTCAACATTTAAGTACCTTCAACTAACGGTTAATGTGTCTACCAACTCTTAATTTGAAGATCTACCTGTTAAGTTTCTTACAAGTAACGTTATTCGGTTTAATATAACGTATATCTCTCGAGTCGTTAGCTTTTTCCTAGTCATTAACTTTGATAAGAATTTGTAGATTTGTAGGGTCGATGGTAGATTAAGATCACATACGGCCCTCATGTAGGTATACCTTCAAAACCAACATATGAACGGAATCGTTCAAATAAATTTTGTAGAATATAATATGCTTATTTAACTAGCTGTACCCTGCGGATTCACACGTGGACAAATACGTTGGGTTATCAACTATTTTCGTTCCAAATTTTATCCAAAACGATGCTGAGATTTAGACGTGACCGCTAGCATTACACAGACCAATGTTTTTGTTTGAATCTGCACCACTTGTATTGTGTGTGTGTACCCCCACCATCTGCGTGGCGAGTGCCGCGTGTGCTCCATCATAACCCAGGAATTAGTGACTTTATAATATAGCGATTTAATCATATAATTTTTGAGTCTAGAGATAGACTTCTGTCTATTAGTATAGGCACATAAAGAGTGAATTGATATATATAAACTGATAGCCTATATCATTTTTTATGCGGTGACAGAGGGTTTCCCTTAAGAATCTTCTTTGGGCGAAGCCTCGGTCGATAAGTTTGTATAGAAATAATATCGTTTCTGGAGGTATTTGACATCCTTTACTTGCAGCTTTACTTGCGGCCAGCAAAGCTGCAGTGTGCTCACTTCTACGATATAGAAATTCCCCAGCACTTTTTCACATTACGAGCATGGGGAAAGACGCCTGGCTCGAATTGCTACTGTAGAGGAACCCCTGTTGGGTCAAACCATCATCCCCTACTTCAGTTTTGTATATATATTATATATTGATGGGTGTTTGACCCTGAACTTGTCCATTTTTGTGTAAAATTTTATCTGATGGGTGTGTGTTGTTTTTTTGGCTGGATTGGTTTGGTTTTTGTGGATTGGGAAATATTTCGTTCATCAAATATTTTATTCAAAAGTGTGACATACTACTGTCTCTCTGTCGTTTCTACACGCCTAGTCCCTTCAACCGATTTGTTTTTAATTTGGTAGCAAGATGAGAATGAAACCTGAGGGAGAACACAGGAAATATTTCATCCCGGATATCCCACGGGAACAAGAACTATGCTTGTTTTCCTTCGACTACGAGAGCGAAGCCGCGCGGAATGAAATAACAATCTAGGTTCAAGAATCATGACTCAAATTCACTTTTCGAAAAAAATTACTTTGTGTAATTCAGGTTGATCTAAATCTGGTATGTGAAATATTTTAACATGACAATGTTCTTAGGAATTGCAATATGTTACCTATTATGGAAAAGTCGGATGAATCAGATCCGAGACGATCCATCTCCTAGAGTAGATATACTTAGTCTGGCCATAAATACTGTTACACTTAATTATAAAAAAATATTACATTTGAATTTCGAATCT
>NC_052121.1:7102260-7127765 GCF_012273895.1 Zerene cesonia | reverse complement strand
TAATAAATGTTATTTGCAGTTAACAATTTTCTTTTTTCTTTATTACAATATTTATGGCAAGACTAGGTATATATGTGTCAGCTCAGTAAATAATGTACCAATTTAAAATATATCGCAGCTAGGTTGTGACTTTGGGTAAATAATGCTGTAATAGGCGAAATGCACATGTTTTATTTTTTCACAACAGAATGTTTACTGCGTTGTCTGCGTTGATAGTAAAGATAATTTTATTATAAACTCTTTGTGTAGGGTAATACGTTCGTAAATGGATTGATTACAAACATCTTCTGAAATATTTCGTGCTATCGTAATGACGTATGCTGATTGCGAAATTTGACGTAAGCAGTTGATAGATTAATCGCCTTATCAGACGCTACGAAAAGTACATTTTCGTAATATATTTATACAATTGCGGTTCTTCAGAATGATATATGTATATATACTTTAATGACACAGACTATCTATGTAACAGAATTATAAACATAATATCGTTTTATCAATTCATGGCCTAAATGAAAAATTGTGAATTTCTATAGAAAATTCAAATTCGGTGAGAGAGATTGAACACATATAGCGTCATTTGTACCTACCTAAAATCAATGTTTCCAATTTGTATGTACCTATAATGTATTTTTATATAATATCTATTTAATTAGAAATTAGTTCTTTTTAATCAAATTCTTTATATCCACCACAAATAGCATATGTACCAAAAATTTGGCCGTTTTTGAATACTTCATGATTTATGTATTAATTCGCGTATATTGAATACATAAGCTTGCTAGTTGCAGCATGCTCAAGTATGTAATTATGTACCCTACCTTATTCCTTAATCATACGCAGTAGGTATTTACGTGGCTTTGTTTTTAAGCACATACGGTTAAATGAGTCACGCGAATACAATTTAAGATTTTAACTTGAACTGCAATGAATCACTTGTAGACTTATTGGAAGGCGGCTATGCATTAAAGGTTTTCTTTAGAATTATAGATCTACAGTACTAATTAAAATACATAATTTTTATTATAGATACCTCATAATCGCAACATTTTGAGCATATCGATACGTTCATGATTCGATAGCGATTTTAAAATAAAGCTTGTTTTCTTTCTCTCTATCTATTTCTATTTGCGATCGATACGGTCAGTCAAAGACTTAACAGGTTTTTATCGCGCGTCAGAGCGTCAACATGACGCTACGCTATGACGCTGAATTGTGTGGTACTACGCGCTAATGGCTGTGTCAGATAGAACGCGTACGTACCTAGCGCGCGTCAGAGCGTTATCACCCTGATACACCGTTGACGTTATGTTACCGCGTAGTATATCACAATTCGGCGTCATAACACGGCGTCAGGTTAGCGCTCTGACGCGCGCTAAGTACGCGTTCTGTTTGGCAAAGCCATAAGAGAAGATCTATTTACTTGAATTATAGGAAGGTACCTATAGAGCCTAATGTTGGGACGTTATAATATTATCGCTTTGACAGTGAAAACGAATTAAATACACAACGATCTGAGACTATGCGTGGTTTGTTTCGAATTTGTAGCTTAAAACGAGTCAGGTTTTTTCAACTTGCTTGCAAGTATGCGTCACTTTTTCCGTTCCGTACCCAAAGAGTAGGGGGTAGGGTCCCGCCCTGCCACTATTAACATGTTCATAGATATATAAATATTGTCATATATACAGATCTAACCGTGATCTCTTTCAGTACCCAAAATTGTGAGTGTAACTCGCTGGTCTTTAGAAAACGGAATTACGTCATGAACCTGCACTGAGAGCGCATAAAACGGAAGCGAGATTTTAGTGTCATGATATCATTCGCTTCGCATCGCATCGCATCCGCGTGCAAACAAGATCCGACACACACAAACACTTTACATGACAAGACAGTCGTAGGAAGTGGTGAGGTGAAACTGTGTGCGCCGTTGCGACGTTGCCAAACCGCTCTGTTGTCGGAAAATCAAGTATGACGATGTCATAAGTAAGGTAAGAGGATTTATTATTTTTTATTTTATAATTATTATTTACTTGAGAGGTTGCCTGGCAGAGATTGCTGTTAAGCAATAAGGCCGCCTCTTGCACAAACGATGTCTTTTTTTTCTTTTTATTGTATTCTTGCTGTTTTTGTCTAAGTTTTTGCAATAAAGCATTATGAATAAATAAATAAATAAATGTTATTTTTTTTATTTTTATAATTTAAACTAAATGGAAAGATTCTCTATAGAATCACGTGTATACAGCCTTATATTTCTTAATTTTTTTGCGAATTGTATGTAGAAGCGGCATATCGAATCAGAGATATAGGATACAAATTGAGTTCTAGTTTATTTTTCGTAGTGTTTGCAAGTTGCATACCGTATATACCGTTTATATAAGTGGTCAGTAGCGAAATTAACCAATTATATCATCTTATTACATCTTATAGAAGCTAGAGATGGAAGCCGTAAGCAAAGAATCGTTATCCACGTCTCTACTCAATTACTTGCAATCAGATAATACGATGCTTTCTGTATCGATTTTTCTATAAGTACCTATGTAGTATGTTTACACATTGAACATTTGTTCGTTTTATCAACAGTAGAACAATAAAATAGCATCCCCAATGCAGCAATCTCTTCGCGGGAGTATAAATAGTAAATGTATAATATTATATGTATCCCAAAATGTTCTATTTAAGAGAAACTTTAATTAGTACCTAGTCAATGATTAACTTTTCTCACGGAACGGTAACGGAGTACCTAAAGTACTATAGGTACTCGGTTATTATATATTAGTACTATAGATCTATAATTCCAAAAAGACTACAAGTGATTCATTACAGTGCAAGATAATACTATAGTACTATAGTATTATAGTGTAAGTACTATAGTACCAATAGTTACCGTTCGATAATGTACGTTTACGTAACGTTCGTACGGTGATGGGAAAAATTAATCTTCATCAATGTGAATACATACCAACCTAATCATTAAATGCACGAAAATATTGTTTGTCGTTTGTATTCGTAAAACATATTCCATGAATATCTCGGAAGAGATAGCAAAATTGAAACGCGCTACAAATGAATTTAAGCCTTCACTGATGGACCTCGGTGCGAAGCTGGAGCAGGTTGTGTAGCGTTCACTTAGCAGTACAAAACATTTGTAACTCACAGACCTACCGAATATAGTATATATAGAGATATATACATACCTGTTTCACCCGCGTAAGTCCGTATCCCGTAGGAATATCGGGATAAAAAGTTGCCTATATGTTATTCCAGATTTACAGCTCTCTACGTACCAAATTTCATTGCAACCGGTTCAGTAGTTTTTGCGTGAAACAGCAACAAACACACACATATCCTTACAAACTTTCGCATTTATAATATTAGTAGGAAGTAAGATTTAATGAATAGCCGTTAAATCGTTAACGAATATATGGAAGGTGAAAATTCTTTGGCATCATTGTTATGTACATATTATGTACAATTAAAATGCATAATTGACATTATTTTAAAAGAGCAACTACAGAGGGTCTTGTCAACTCTTCTCTGTAGAAACTGCTTTACGAACCGGTGGTAAATGTTAAAACTATGTTTGACGATTCAAAAGTGCTTCTATAAGAATTCTAATTGAATAAATAAATGATTGAGTTTCAGTTTCAGTTTGAGTTTGAGTTTGAAGACAGAGGTACCTATAGCCGCTAACACTGAGACAAGAGAATATATATCTACTTTCGATTATGTAAACCTGATGAGTTTGTTTATTTATATAGTCTTGGCTTGAACGCTCTTTTCTCAGGTATTATGGGGCCGATTCGGATGAAATTTGGTACACACATAGCTTAAGACCCGACAAAGATCATATTTACATGTTTATATCCCGAGTATCCTAGAGAAAAAGAACTGGTTTCGGGAACAGGAACTATGTGGGAGTCGAGCACGTTTTGGTACGAATTGGACCAGCTCGCATGCGAGAAGTACCACACCCTCACAGAAAACCAACGTGAAATAATAGCATGCTATTGTGTTTCGAGTGATCATCAGTTCTCAAACCGGTTATCATATCCGATAGGCACACAAAATTTCATGAGAATCAATCCAGCCGTTTCGGAGGAGTACGGTAACTAACATTGTGACACGCGAATTTTACATACCTATATAGAGATAGAGACAGTATGCAGTAGCACATCGTCTTGGATCTCGTAAAAGTCGAAATATAGAAATGATGAAAAAGGCATTAAAACAACGGCAACCCCTACATAATGTCCCGGGCTGCTAGCAACATGGCGTATGTAGCTCGGGCTCGTTCCTCCGGCGTCTTAACCAGACGGTTTAACCTACAGTGCAGGGTGTGCAATGCACACAGGCGTTGCCGTCTCAGCAGGCGCCGCGGCGCACCCTTGGACAGCTAAAAGCATCATCAGGACAAACCTAGAGAGCCATCCCTTAGGTCTGTCCTGGGTTTCATTGCAGGGTCATGTCAGGGTTTTATTGCACACAAGCTAGAGCTGCCCCTGGTCTTACCTTGCACCCCACACGATTGACCTATCTTAAACTCTCCGTTGGACGACTGTATGGATCATTAGGCTATGATAATAGGAAGCTGTCATTTTCCTAATGAAACATATGCCTGTATTTTTGTATGCGTCAGAATTCAGAGAATGCAGCGACACGACGTGTGATGAGAATTATTATTACATGTGTGGGTATAATCAAATAACTGAGGATAACTTCATATACTTCTTTATTACGTTTTTGATTGTTTGATCCGATAATTTCAATAAAAACCTACTTGCTCTTCCATTTTTGTTCCTTATTTTTGCTTACTAAACGTGGATAGGATGAGGAAATGCAGATTCTTTATAATACATACATGCCAACAAGAAGGGTGTTTACCGCCCAGTCTCTATTTCGTAAAATGTTATGTCAATATGCCATAGTTAAAACTAAGAGAGAAAAACATTGTTGTTCAATTTGAGTTTCATCATACGATTTTATACAGTAGGATTCGATGTAGTAAATAATGAATAAAACCAGATTGTTAAACTGGCAAAAACGTGCTGTCATAAACACTTTGGCATACCTAAAGTATCTACTTACCTAATACCTATAGTTACGTACTAAACATTTTGTAATCTGTGCATACAGAGAATCGACACTAATAAGAATTATAACGCATTTTGACAGCGCGACTACCCAAATTCATTAGAATATTGTACCTCGCTTTATAACCTCACACGTATTAAAGAGACCAAATTGATTTATCTAAGTCATTATACGTAAGTGCTAAACCAGTTACAGCTCTCATAAATTTACTGTTTGGTATCAAAGATACGCCGCACCGCTATCAACGCTGTCGGCGCGACGCAAGCTGTGTATATTTATCTTGCTATATCTCTCCCTACATCACTGCAAACAGAATAAATAAATGTGTTCGCCGCGCCCGGATCTAAAGACCCTCACATCGCATGGCTAATACAAAATGTCGGTTTATTTTTCTATATGAGGCCACGGTACAAAAAACAAAGCTAAGATCGAACGTGCCGCTCATTTAGAGAGAGACAGATGAACGCGGTAACCGGTCCGCAACAGGCGGAGCACGAATACATCCATTTCTATTGGCTAACTGTGAGCATTGCCCGCCGCCTGCGCCAAGCGGCCTGTCTGATTCGACGCTTCAGTACCCCTCCCGCACCCCTCGAACCCCAAAACACCGACCTTTCACGACTGTCGATCCGATTCGATACGACCGAAAATGCCTTAGTTACTTCAAGCGCGTAGTGTGGTGCGGACGTTTTCGCTGTTATTTTCAGCAAATGTCAATAAACTGGTTTCTGTTTGCCACAGACTTAACTTATGTTATCTATAGTGAATGTTGTGCCTGAACTTGAAGTTTAGTTGGATTGTCTATATTAATACAGGTATTGTGTTCTATTATATACAAAAACTATCATAATATAACATTATTAACAAAATATGCCATTGTTATTAATATTTCTTAGATAAATCTATCTTGAACGCGAGTAATTTATTGCCGGATGATCGAACGTAAAAGCGGTGTCCTCGTAATCAACGTAGGCCGGTCGGGTTGGCAACGCCGCGCGTAAATAATAGGGTAGGCGCTCGTCTTTCTCTCGCAGCTGGCGCAGCGCGGCAACGTCGCGCTATCTGGCGACCGTGCCTCCACCGCTTTGCGCCACGCCGCGACACCGTGGGGAATCGCCCGCCGTCTCAACCGAGTCGCATTGAGCGTAATTTATATACCTACTACAATTGGCATGAACGCTGTTGATTATATTGACGTTATAGCAAGATAATGTGAAAAGAATATTATTCATGACATGATATATCTTTCATTTATATGTAAACACCAAAATTTTGACAACTTACTACTTAATATTGACTTATAGGTACCCATACGAAAAATACAATGTACTAGACAATACGGATTATTAAGTGAAGATTAATTAAGCCTATGAATCGTCTTAACACTGAAAATTCGAAGCATAATGATGAAAATAAAACTTGTTTACAGATATCGAGCGGGTGTTTGTGAATGCGTAGCGCACTCTGTCGGGGATTGGCAGAGTGAGGTCGCGAGACGCGCGGGGAGAGGGGCTTCTTCCCCCTACTTCAGTTTCTACGGTGACTGTGTCGAGGGAGGACGTTTACGCTTTTTGCCGCGCCAAAGGATCGTTCGCGCGGCAACTTTGAATAGTGTCGGTGAACGAAGTGTGGATTGTGATAAAGAAATGTGTACCGGATTGCAGTGAACCACTAATTGGATGCAGTGACTGGATCACGTATCGGATTGCAGTGTTTATTGGATTGATATTTAACAACCTTCCAAACTGGGGATGCATAAGATGGAGCTAGGTGACAGCGTGTACGCCGCTGAGCGTATCATGAAGAAGAGAATTAGAAAGGTGAGCTTATTTCTTTTGCGAAAGGCGAACGCAGCGATAAATTGCGCGCTTACAACACACGTTTGCAGATCACATATCACACGCCCGGTGTATTTTTGTGTATTGTAAACTGCATGTTTCGCAATAAACAATCGCCTGCTCGGCTCGCATTGAAGACAACTCGCTTGAATAACGCTCGGTAGATAGTAATATGCAATGCTTCAATTTTAATGTAGATTATGTGTATTTAATCCGCACATTGTGATCCCGTGTAGCAGCTGTTCAGAAATTATCGCAAGGGTTTTGGATTTCTTTTCATCCATGTTTCTTGTCCCTTGTTATTATTATCGGGGCTCCCCTCACGGGCCAACTTAGGAAACTGAGGGATAGAAGTTCAATGCATCTTATGAATGGTGTTCCCTTCTTGAGATCGCGTTTAATATTTGGTAGTAAACAAGTTTGATCTATTCATTCCTGGTGTTATGAGTAACCTTGTAACTAACTGTCCTGTTACCTGACACGCATGATAAAAATTTAATTAACAGTTTTGTCGCAATCGCTTCAACTTATTAGTGTTATTCAGTATAGTTATTAAGACTGCATGAATTTGAAATAGTCGAGCCTGCAATCAAGGTAAGTGATAAGACGTTAGCTGTTAATAAAGTGGCCAAGTCTCGAGTAATAACAAAAACATCGCGTTGTATATAGGAATGCCAGCCATGCCGCAATCTTATCGTATTGTTAATAAGGCCCTCTAAGGATCTGCATTACTTCTCGATCGACATTTATTTATATTTTATGTTCAATTCATATTATAGTACCCATATTTAAATGATGATAATTGATGACAAACGGTGAATTTTTTTACAAACCGCCTACTCAACATCGTGAGAGCATTGTAAATGCATTTGCTATTTGGTGAGTTGTAATATGAATTTTTGTTTAGAATTAGTTTTATAAAATGCAATGTATTTATTGTTCTAAGTTGTCTACAATTATGATGATGGAACCCAAAATTTAGAATGTTATGTTACCTTTTTAAAAATCCTAAAATATGATTCATATGAACTAAAGTAATAGGAAAATGCTCTGAGTAGTTTTGAAATGCAGTGAATTTTTATTTACTTACTATGTGCAAATGCGTTTTTCGTGATAATAAAAAAATTGTTCAATTCTCTGCACTATATCTTTCGTTCATTGAAACTTTACACTACTTTACTAAATGCTAACATTACACAGATAAAATAATTTGTACGTTTGTGTGAAATACACAGTGATCGAGATGTTGTCATGCTTGCTTGAGAGAAATTCACTCCTGCCTTGAAGACTTCATTCTGCGGAAACTGCGCTAGCAGAATGCTTAGCTATTCAAGAGTGACGTAGGCCATTTTTTAACACAAATAAGCGTGGTTAGTTAGTAAATTATATATATGTATTTCATAATTGCAAGTTTGTATGACTTGTATTATGAAATCTGAGCTAACTCGTGAAAAAGACTAACAAGTTTACGTTGTAAGTGTGTTAACTTTACAATCGTGGATTTTATTAATGTGTGTGCTCATAATATTTACTCAATTAGATTGAATGTTGACGTTGTAATATCTCATTTCTTTTAGAATAAAACTGTCTAAAGCAGTTGGGTTGTTATGAGTTTTCTCGTGAAAAACACTAATTATTTTATTGTTTTGTTTAGATCGGCATTGTTGACAAAATAGACTTATTGTATTATGAGTTAGACTCGCCCCCATTCAACTAAACGAGTAACGTAAAACAAGTTACTTATTAACCCTTAAAATTCGCTTCTTATTACGTTTTCTGATTTAATACACAGTGATAAAGTTTATAACAATGACACATTTGAATTCTCTAGTCTCATAAAAATATTGAAATTGCGATAGACGCGCGGTCTGTTACGTTATTAAATTCGGAATCAAAGTGGTTGACACTAATATAAATAATGTAGCTTCTTTTTTACGTTTTCCCTTGTAGATTTGTCTCTGCAGCACAGCATTTTATTTACAATATTTCTTATCTTTCGTGCAGCAAGCTATTCTTAATAGAGACTAACTGTAATTCGAAATTCGGTTCGATACCGCGACTCTGCTCATACCCGTATAAAAATTGCCTACCAATGTTCCTTTATAGGCGTATAGATCCGTACGATCGTTTTGTCTTAAACCAGTGTTAAACCTCCACCCAGACAACTATTGTAGTGCCAACGAGATAAGCTGTGAAATGTAAATATCTGGCCACTACCAAGGGGCACTGCGTAAAAGAGCGAATGTTCTGTCAGTAGGTTTCGGTGCAATATTTCTGTCAGTCATTGCTTGTTTCGTGGTACAGATACAGAATTTAGGAATATTTCGTTTGATATTGTTTCGTTTACAATCTTTATCTCGAGTCGGCTTTACAATAGCTATCTCACAAAATGTATGTTATGTATAGCAGTATGCCCGCGGGTGCGCTCGCGTGGTGACCGGGTGCAAGAGTCCATGTACTGATGTAGATAATGTGTATCTTTACCAAATTCATAAGTCATTCTTGATGTACGCTCTTTGCTTTCAATTAAGCGTTCAATTCAGTAATATAAATGCGTATGCGTAATAATAAAAACTTATCGTATGTCAGAGTCGAACGCGCTTCGGCACGACTTGGGACAGCTCGCGTTGGAGAAGGTAGAACACACACAGAGGATCGGTGTGAAATAGTAGAAAGAAAGTGCTACCACGTTATATATACTGCGTGTCGTGCGATGTCTGAGGGAGCTGGAGGCTCGTTTTCTTTTCATCAACCTTCCAATGCTCATGGCGGTAGTGATCGCTGTCCATCGAATGAACTACCAGCTCAGTTCCCGCTCTAACAAAAAAAAAGTCCCTGAATGATAGATTGACTAGAAATTATGGGATTCCGCGGTACTTAGACAATATATATAATCAATAGACATAATATGTTTTCGTTAAAAAGACTAATTGGCTCATTAGATATTCCTTACTATACTCGGTACTTAGCCGTCTATTTGCATTACTATGGTAATAAGGTAGATACTAATTATATGTCCTCGCAAATGAAGTGATCGAAATTCTTGTTAGGTAACTACTGAATAATAACTCCATCAATAATCATAATTTTCTTGAGACAATTGGGAAACTTTAAATTTGTTGCAAATTACCACATAGCAATATATTAACTTCAGAACATATGGCAATATCACAATTTATTCGTACATTATCCATATGACCATTACCACCATCTTTCTCACGTAGTGAAATAAAACTACGTGAGAAAGACATTAGGAACCAAAAAGTTCGATGACATAATTGCCGATTCGCTAGAGTGGTGAAAGAGGGCCCGAAATATAGACTAATGATGAAACTGAATATACTCAGTAATGAACTCGGTTACGTTTTTAAAAATCATTTCATCGAATCAATCTGAAAATGATAAAATCCAATTAGACCACCAGGAGTCCTTCGTACCTCATTATTTATTACTCGCAGCCTAAAAGTTTCCGAGACCTCCGCTAGCGCCGTGTCTAATTTAGGAAACTACTTAATAGCAAATCATATCTCCAGCAACTAAAATTCAACTTTACGCTAAAGTTCATAAATACTTTTATTGAATAGAGGCGGTTCACCTCGTTATCTGCAGAAACGACTCAACATAAATGATGTGCGATTCAATTCTCAATATGCGTTTTAATGCTCGGCCATAAAGCTTACAATTCAGTGAATATCCCTTATAGCTAAGTAACTCCTACAGAGCGCTGTAGCCCTGGTATCTTGTAGCTAACGCGCCAGTATTCGGTTGAACACCGAGCGAACGTTGAAAGCGCATGCTCCCCGCCATTAATGCTGGCCAATCAGCGTTCAGCAGTTGTCGCGCCTGGTGAAAATATTTTAGCACTGCACTGCAGTAGGCATATATATTATTTTAAAGGATTTATTGTTTTCTTTATTGTATTTCAAAAGCACATTATTTTGATAATAACAACACTCTTGATATTCATTTTAGAAAATTTCATGTCATGCACACCGAGTCGTGTTGTGTACAAATACCTCGTTCAGTCTTTTACGAAATAATTCAAGAGACGTTGTATAGATGGCGCTATAGTAAATTCACTACAATAATATTTATCGTTGGAATTTATTTAAAATATGAATAAAGTAAGAACTGCAATTGACTAGGGTATGTATATATATAATTATTTAATTCACTCGTAACTGAAATGAAATCTTACGAATTCGCAAGTAAATTAATCTCACACAATAAAAACATTCATCATTTAAAGAGCATAATAATTCGTCTCTCTTTTGGTTCTTTCATAATTAAGGAGGAAGAGAATCATAAAAAAAGCTAACGGTTTCTCGAAAAAAAAAATTAAGCACCAGTGACGCGCGACGAGGACAGTAATTTGAAACGAATAGCTATGCACTCTGAAGCAACACAAAGCAACCGAATTTTCTATAAATAATCGCCTGACAATGCTTCTCCGTAATTTTATCCATCCCGGTTTTAGAATGAAATAAAAAAGTGCAACCGGAACAAGACAGGGTAGGCATGGAGTCGACTTTGGTTTTATTTTTAACGACGTACCAAATCGTTAAACGCACACTCGATTCGTGATTTCGGTGGTTCGTTTGCTGAACTTTCCAGTCATGTCAATTATAATGAAAAAAAAAATACTGTGTTCTATTCTGGTAATAAAATTTATTATATTTTGTTATGGATTATTTTTTTTAACTCCAAATTAAAAATATGTTCCGGCGAATACTCCATACATTTTATTATCCTGAACGCGATCAATTATAACTGGGGTCTTATATACCCTACGCGTAGGTACTTTTACCCTATTGAATGTAAAAAAAAATTCTATGTGAGCGGGTCCCCTATATTTAGAAAAGCATACTTAATCGCATACGTGTACGCTCGGAATATTAAAGTAGTGAATGGGGAAACGTCATATTGCAACCCCCACACTAATACAAAGCATTGTCTGTCACGCACACATGCGTGCGACATTCCGTTATAAGATAGCATGCACAGAACACAACTAACTGGCGCAAAGGAAAATAAACTCAAAGTAGTCGAGAAAAGATACATTATCGACTATAAGGATAATGCATTTGAAATGCGACACCTCTATCCGCGACATTGATCTCTGTTTTAATTTTCTTTATGAAACCGCAGTGCGGTGTCTACTCCAATCGACTGGCCAGCTTTCGTTAACGGATCTCCTTTTACGTCATCCACTTGAAAGATATTGACTTAAATAGTTTATTCCATTGAATTCATCGAAACCTAAAATCTTGCTAAAATGCCATGGTACTACGTGTAAAGATTAAACCAAATTCGTCCAATCTTAAGCGATTTTCTCTTATCCATCCATTACCCACCGACTTATGATTACAAGAAAAGAAATGAAGTTGTCCACCAACAATGAACACTCGAGTGGCTGGACCTCAAAAGAGATAAAAAAGGGGCACCAGTCGTTCAGATCCGGCGTCATTATGCGCTCGCCGGCGGTCGTTATGCCCCACGCATTATTATGTAAATATATATAAAACGAAATGGTCGATGTTTTTGTGCGCGCCCTTATCTGATACAGATAAGAATTGTAATTAGTCCGAGATCCAGGATACGACGCCGCAGGTGACGCTTTCCCACGTTCTTTTGTCTAATTGCATAATTTGGTTTTAACACCCGGCCGTATTTATCGCAAATCAATTTTTATACTAAATAACAATTGTATTGGTTTTTAAGCTATAGATGTTATAATTTTTTTATTAAAGTTACACTCACAAAATTTGCAGCACGCAAAAATTATGTCCTTTAGACGTTACTTGTTCTTCTAAATTCGTCTCAAAATATTAAGTTCTTATTAAAAACTATGTCAGATATCCATACGGTACTGAATGATTAATTGACATTCTATTCCAGATCCATTATTGCAGTTTTGTAAATTTGTTTTCATTGAAAAAGAAAATATAAAATCTCTAGAATCGAATGTGGGTATGATATGTCAATCTTGAATGTGTATATTATATCGTTACAGTGCTATAAGAAGAAGTAATATCTCGCTGATGTTAGCACATTGTTTATTAGATTCAATAACAATGGAATGTAATCAGTGTTATGAAGGGTCGGGATAAGGGTCAGGTTATCTCTGAACATCCCCAGCCCTCGCGTCAAAACCACCCGCTCGCCATTATGATGTTTTTTTCTTATCCGACTGCCGCAGGGTGTGATCCCCTTAATTGAGTTATTACAGTCATATTTATTTTACGATTATACTAAGTAGATAACTTTAAATCTGCCAGTGAGAGTACCTAGACTTAACTCTTTGCGGACAGTTTAATTGAATGTAACTTATTTGTTATTTCAATTTATATAGAACTCTTTAATTTTATCGACGTGGTTTGATAAAATATACATGTGTAAACGAAGCATTTACGTGTTCGTTTCTCATCACAGCCTCAATGATTACAACTTTAAAGCTATACTATTTTAAGAGTCATATATATGTATTTGAAAACACAAGTAAAGTTTCACGGGTATATTAACTAATATTTGATGTATGTTGGTGGAAAGGTCTGCAAAAGTTGCAAAACCGTAGGACGAGTGCTCCGTGACTCCGTTACCTGCGGTTACAATGACTGCATAGATAGAAAGTAGAAACAGCCCGAGGTGAAAACCTGAGTCCGTACAATGTAGCTGAAACAAGGTAAGGATAAGTCTTGACAAACAACGTGTACCATTACAAGTGTTTGCTCACCGACTTAGCGGGAGGGTCGTAGTCCCTTTGTATTCGGAAGACCCTTTTTACAAAGCTCGCGTAATTTGTTGAAATTCTCTAGCTCAACAAAAGCTTTTAGGCCAATCATGCTGTCTTGGTAATGAAGCGTTTCCTGATTAAAATTACTTAATATACAAGTACCTTTTTTTCAGTTTAATTAAAAAAAAACACCTATCAAATACGAGGATAAATAAGAGGATAGAAACAGGTTAAATGTATATTCAATTACTACCATACGTGAGAAACGTGATAACCTGTACTTTATTCAATAAATGTGGGCAATATTCTTAAACTAAACTCATATATTTATTATTATATTATTATGAGTATATTACAATATCATTTACAATGTTACCTAATTACCATCGCTTATCCGAAATAAAACGACTGGCAAATATCTGAATAAAATTCAACAAGCCTACACGAGAAGTATGTCTAAATCTCACACATGGCTAGGCTCCAGGCTCCTCTGGAAAATCTTTCAATGTTGAGAAGGCTTCCTGAACTAGTGGTGAATGTTTGTAAGATATATTAGTATCTAATACCTCTACCTCTAAATGAATTAAACCTCTAAATGTTAAAAAGTGGTTGATTGCACTAATCTCGGAGACTCGAGGAACGATTGAAAAATTATTTTCATTGGATAGACCACATATCGAGGAATGTAACTTTAGGCTAAATGTAAAATTACTCTACGACAAATGAGATTAATTTTTTTTTTTTTTTTTTTTATGTCATAGCGGGCAGCGCTGAGCTGGTGGTTCGCCTGATGGTAAGCGATCACCACCGCCCATAAACATTCGCAAAGTTAGTACCTCTGTGAATGCGCTGCCCGCTTTTATGGGGTAAGGGAAAAGGAAAGGATTAACGACTGGAAAGAAGGAATGGACTGGGACGGGTGAGGAAAAGGAAACGGGCCTCCGGCTCCCCCACTCACCGTACGAAACACAGTGGCATGCCACTATTTCACGCCGGTTTTCTGTGGGGGTGTGGTACTTCCCCGGTGCGAGCTGGCCCAATTCGTGCCGAAGCGTGCTCGACTCCCACAGTAAAATAGTGACTGACTACACGATTATTACGTATTCTAATAATGGTAATACTCGCTTTTATAATTTCACGCGAACAAATGAAGCTCGCCTATCATTCATAGTGTATTTGTCGTTTTTGTAGTTTGTATAAGGGACTATTGATGTGCAAGTAATGTTAGGGCGAGATATGATTTTTGGTAATGTACTTGTTGTATTTACTGTTACTCTGGTATAATATAACTGCTATACTCTAGCTTCACCCTCAGATGTCGTATTTCGTGCGAAGTGGGAAATGCCGTTATTTTTTGTTAGTTTGGTTTTTTTGGCGGAATTCCACATGATTTTCCTTCATACTTTTTACTTACAATAACAAACATAACATATCATTATTTCGTAACTTGGGCAGTCAGAGCATAACGCCCGGCATATAATTAGGATTACATTTTTCTAGCAAGCTAGGACATCAATTTAGATTTTTTTTTCGTATGATATCCTGAATTGCTGAGCTTGCTTGTTTGATTACTAACATTATTCTATTATCCATGCTAGAAAAAATAGCCTGGTGTAACCCGGATATAATATTTACTAACGATCGAATTGTTTCAAAGAATAATTATAAACTCGTGGATGCGTATATTTCATTCAGTAACACCTTATCGTATTAGTTTTTTGCATTTCAAGGAAATACATGGAAAAAAGTGTTGCATGTAAAAGAATGTAAATTCCGTGAAATAAATTAAGGAAAAAGCCATTTCGATCGTAAAGTGTCGCTACTTTCTGTCGCACATCGCCAAACGAACACCACCAAGACTCAACCGGTACTCGTTGCTAAGTGGAGAATCCACCGCATTATGCTCTATCCTTGTCTTTTGCAATGGAATACCCTTATAGTTCTCTTTATCTTTCATATAGCTGTGCTCTTTCTTCATTATATTTTCTACCTTATCTAACATATACCCCCACTCTTCACACACCACTCCCCTTCCTTGTCTATCATATCGTTTTTGTATCTTCGCACACTATGCTCGCACCTTGTCTTACAAATAATGTGTTTTCTACTTTACCTACATAGCTCCTCGACGCTTCTGCGCTCCTAGTAGATTTGTTACGAAAGAAACACTGATTTTGTAATGCAATATTGGGAAAAATAATTAATTATTTATTAAGTATATTTTTATACTAAGCAAATACTTTTTTTTTTATTCTAGTTATAACTAATATTTTCAACACCGGTTTTGCCGTAAAATGTCCGTTGTGTTGATAACAATAATAATAATAAATGTAGGTATATAAGCAAATATATATACTTGTTTATGACTTTATCTATAGTTCTATTCTATAAAATAGTTATGCCTTGCACGAACAACTGCGTGGAGGTCCCTTCGTGTACAGAATATTCATTCACAACTTGTATCTCAGAGTTTTTATAGTGCGTTTTTATTAAACGTTGTGTTTATTATTCTAATAAATCTTGAATAGGTGTCGGCGATTATTGCATGTTATTAATTATACAACTAGGATTACTATAGAGAATAATTCAGGTTTCTAAGTACCTAAAGTTAAAATTTCGGAGATACTAATGGTTTCTATTAGACGCATAAATAAAGTTTTATCGTAAATCTTAGCTTCGAAGATAAAAAGCCGCGTTATAAAATCATCGATAGAGAGATGGAATATTAATGGGGCATTATTACGTCGGGCGCCTCCGGCTTAAACGTTTTAGTCCTCCACCCACCCTTTTACCTCCCTTTTAACGCCTCGCGAGGGCTGTCAGCTTCGAAATTAAATGGTAAAATTAAATTCTATTTGAATACATACCCTGAGGATTTCTTGAATTGCCCTCTTTACGGATATCGAGGTGCCATTCTGTATTTTATTTTTTATCCCATTCGAACGTACCTACGTGCGACGTCACACGTGGCAACCATTACGATAACCTTATTCAATTATGATTTAAAGTGCTCTGTTTTTGTCACGTAGGTATTCCATTAACCACAGATAAGCCTACATAATAAGTGTTAGCATAACTTATGAGGTTTTGTTTATGAGTGAAATATACCAGAGGAATATAATTTAATGAAAAGCTTCAATACGTAATGCAGTGTGTGTGAAGCATTGATCATACGTACAAGCAAAAAGAATTGGTCGATGATAAAATCTACATTTTAATTAAGCATGTGAAATGTGCTGCATACTCAATTAGTTTTGCGGAACGGGATTCATGAAAGCAAATTGGTTTAGCTCGGAGAGCCGGCCGCCGCATAATGCAACGTGATCACATCGTATAAAAGGTTTTATCCCATTTCTCGTGTAAATAGTAAACTGTCGCGTGCTCGTGGTATAATGGTAGCGCGAATTATAATTACGAACAAAAAAAACAACAGAGATGTTGTTAATTTTCTTTTTCACCTCGATGAATGCAAGGTGGATTTATGGAAATGAATTCTTAAACAATCATTATTTGTATAAATAACTATGAATTATTCTAACTATTTCAATAACGCTAAATGGAATAAAATAGACTATTATATTTCAATGACACTTGTCTTTATAAAATAGGCCGTTAACGATAGTGTATCGGCAAATAACATTCAAATTATGCAGTCGTTGATAAAAACTCGTATCATAAATTTTTGTATTATCTTTAGCTTTACGCTGTATCGAATGCTTTGTAGGTATATCTCTCACAAATGTGCAATGTTTTACATACAGTAAACGCAATAGTTATTTCAAATTACACGGTGAAGTCGTGAACGACGACATAATTTCGGAATGCGTCTAACAATGTAACATTCAATATGTTTGCCATGAACATGAAGCCCATAAAAGGTTCGTTAATTGATAGTCGCGGAGTCGTCGCGTTGTCACGCTTTCGCCGCAGTTCTAATCGCAGTCACGCACCGAGTGGCTTGACCTGACTTCTCTCGACGTTCGACAGCCCACTGCGTACTGCTGGCCACGTGACGTGTGTCATGGCGACAGTGTAGCGTTCATGCAATCTACTAATTAATTCTTATTTTAATCTTAATACATTAAAGTTTGTAAAGAATAGGATTTAGTTGCGTTCTATGATGCATCTCATCATAAATCAATTATTTGAATGATTTAGTAGGTAGAGGTATGTATATAGGCTATGAAGTATGAAGTATTAATACATTACTTTTGATAGTCCAACTTACAAACTTCGTTTATTGCTACAGGATCCAGGTTTTAATATTACGTAATACGTCTACATAAGACTTTGTTTCCTGTTTTAGAAACCAAAAGAGTTCTATCACTCCCATAATACCGATATTCACCGCATACAAAGCTAAGTGTAACACGAGGAAACATTTCACGTATTAATCTAACTCGGCTAAACTCGCGTGTGAGGTACAAACGTAAAGCAATTTGAGAGCGGTGTTTAAGCGTCTGATCGGTCCCCAGGCTCGGCAGCGGCCAGGCCATTAATCCTGCCCCTGCCCCCCGCCCCCACCCGCGCCGCAGTAAGGCGGAGGCCGGAGCTGGCGAGAGATGGAGTGCCCTTTATCCGCAATTCTTTTGTAATATCCGCAGTGCGAGATTGAAGGAAGTACGAATTTTTTAGGCAGATCAAGGCTTTGCGATTAATTTAGATTAATCGGAAGGATAGGAACCGCAGTATAATTCAAGTTTGGTCCAGATTAGTTTCGATACATATCATTACTTTTTCAGAAAAAGTATTAAGTACCTTCTATAGTCTTAATTTCCAAGAGATTTTCTATTGACCAAACCTAACGCGTCGTTTTTTCAAATATTCATTCGATATGTATTAAACCGTTCAAATCACGAAATGTTTAATAAAGCTGCCTCGTATTGCTTATTCCCTGGTCATAAATCTGACACTACGATATCCCTATCGCACGGACAGAGGGAGAGTGCCGACAACACAAATTATGTTTGATTCAAACAAGACGAGACTATGGGGGGTGACAAATAGCTCAAATTGCATCTATAAACTTGAGGTATTGTCCAATTAATATGGATCTACAAGTTGTGTTAATTACACCCGATGTAGATGACACACAGCTTTAAATTTAACTGTCTGTTTGGCTTTTTTTTTACTTTTTAATCAGAAATGTTTCTTTGCACAACACTTCGAACGGTCCTTTTGGATATTTGACCCGGTCCATGAAAGCCTACAAGAACAAGAACTGCTTACAAGAATTTAACTTTTCTTTATCTATAGGTACAGATTTCTTGAAAAGCAGTGGTGGCTCAGTGGTGAGAACCTCGGACTTCAAAATCGATAAGTCGGGGTTCGAGACCGGGCGAGCGTGCAGGAAATAAATTGATTTTTCAATTTATCTGCGCATGTGGATAACATCACCACTGCTTAAACGGTGAAGGAAAACATCGTGAGGAAACCGGCATGTCCAAGAATTAAAAGTTCGACGACATGTGACATCTGCCTTGGCCACTTGGCCAGCGTGGTGGATTATGGCCAGAACCCTCATAGGAGGCCTGTGTCCCAGCAGTTTTATTATGCTTATTACATTTACGTCATGCGTTATATTTACAACTACGTTATTTAACACTCTCATCGTCTGAAAGAATGCTACAATTAATAACCAATGTGCTGCATAAAATGTCCGAATTTGTTTGTGTACGCCATGGCTGCAATGCCGGGAAAAAATGCCCAGATGCCACCAACACCGATACCTAAGTTTCATAGCCCGAGATTCTTTTTACCTGTATAGTGGGCATAAACAAAGAAAATTTCTGGCCGTCCCGAGCTCTTACTTGAATTACCTATATGTTTGGAAATAAGTTTCATAGCGGATTCAAAATGCTATATATACAAATCGGACACGTCTACTCGTCCCGCTCATAGTAAAGCGTTCGAAACGTCGCCATAAAAACAATGAATAAATCGCGTTTTAATTTTAAAACGACCACCGAATGATGTATCATTTAGTGCATCGTACAATTGAGAATGCAACTATAAAATCGTTTACAGTAATTTACGAAGGCGAGTCGGAAGTTGAGAATGTCGCTCGGTTGTCGATAGCTGGCAGCGCGCCAACTACCGTCTCTTTGATTAGCCGATACGCTTCACGGGCCGAGTGTGATTTGCGCGGCTCGTATAATTGCTCTCGATGAAAGTTACGCCAATGTAATGAATCAGTTTTGATGAGCCACGTGTTTTAGTGGCGATAAATAAAACCCGATAAATAATGGATGGCATGCGTTTTTTATGTGAGATAAATTTGTTCAAGACAAAGTAATAATCGTAAGTTGAATACAAGATATAGATAGACGGATATATAAATCTGTAAATGTTGTAAAGCCGGTTCTCCTCGCAATAGTAAAGATATGCGCGTCGCTTTTAAAATAACAAAAAATTTTATGTACATTATCTGCAATTTGTTTTCGATGGCATTAAGTTAATAAGAACAATATCTACTAATCACAGCACTGAAAAAGTAGGCCCCTGAGGTACCTAATTTGTACTATACGAAGGTACTGTATCCTAATAAACTTCGATATATGAGGCATTAATAAAAAAAAAACAATGCACAACTGATAACACATTTAGGTATTATAGAGAGATACCACGTATGGTATCTCTGCAATTGTTCTTTTCATAAATATCAATAATCGTTAAAAAAAAAACAATCATTCCCATAAATGAAACGACAATTTCATTCAAGCACTAAACCACTTTAATTTTATTAAACTTATGCAAAAATCAATGGCACTAGGCGCTTAAGTTACCTACAGTAATAAAAAAACAGGTGTAAGATAATGTTCATAATTTATATAGTCATCTAATAGAGTAATTAATAACGTAAAACCAGAAGCGGAGGCAATTAAATTATCGGCGTAATAAAACGTAGTGAACATAATTAATGACTCGAGTGTTTCTACGCGTTCGTATAGTTTTATTTTTAGTTCCGTAAAACACGTGGTTGCTGTTTAAATTTAATGTAATAAAATACTCTATGGTTTAGTGAGCTTATTTGATCAAACTAAATACTCGTTGATACAAAAAAGAATGGCTACCGCGGTGTCTTTTTATGATTTTTAAAATAACTAAGGTTTATAAATCCATTGTGTCTATTAGAATGTTTTTATTGTATTTAAATGTATTATAACATTCTATAAGTTAGCAGTTGTCACATGTCATCGAATTTTTAATTCTGCATGTCATGTCGCTTACCTCACGATGTTTTCCTTCACTGTTTCGAGCGGTAGTGATGTTATTCACATTACATCCATTTATTCCCTGCACGCTTCCCTGAAACCCCCGACTTATCGATTTAGAAGTCCGAAGTCTTCACCACTGAGCCACCGCTGCTTAGTAAAAAAATCTAAGGTTATTGTTATGAAAGCCCCGCCCCACCTTACACTCGACGGCAAAACTAAAAATAATAGAATCAAAGCAGATTTACATTATGGTATACATTACCTACCTCGTAAGTAACAATTGTAATAAATTCTATGGTTTATACATTTTGTTAGGTGTTAATTAAAGCGGATACCGCACATTACCCGTACTTAATGGACATTAAGTAGGTATCTGTAAGTCGATATTGCGAAAAATGAGATAAATCGTCTTACCTACCCCAATCTTGTATCTGTGTAATCTTTAAAAGTTGTTGCAGCCCACTTATGTTTATCATAGGCAATTGGTTGGTCGGGGTCAATATAACTTTTGACTTTCATAGCGTTTCAAACTAAACGAAAACACAAATTTAAAGCGTATTTATTGGTCTATAGATCAGGAATAAATCAGGAAAACATTAACACGAGAAAAGAAGTGAACGTTTCTTATTGTAGGTAGGTGTATATTCGTTTAAGAAACCCCTATGATGATATCTATGATTAGTATTCATCGCACCATACTTAAGGGGTAAAATGTATACCAATTCTGTTATGATTTTCAATTGACATTCATGCGGGTCGCCTTTGAAAAGCTATTTAAATGAGCACACTTTCAATTTTTGTTATCATCTGGAAATTGATTTTTAATATTATATCGTACTAGCTGCGCCCCGCCGTTTCACCCGCGTAAGTCCGTATTCCGTAGGAATATCGGGATAAAAAGTTGCCTATATGTTATTCCAGATGTCCAGCTGTCTACGTACCAAATTTCATTGCAATCGGTTTAGTAGTCTTTTCGTGAAAGACCAACAAACACATGCACACATCCTTGCAAACATTCGCATTTATTTAGTAGAATTAGTAGGATGTTGGTAACATACCCATGCTTCGCGATTTACTTCTACATTTTGACCCGATTGTGCTTAGTTCAAAAGTGGTATTGTAAACGCGAAAGTTTGTAAGTATGTATGGATGTTTGTTACTCTCTCACGCAAAAACTACTGTACCGATTGCAATGAAATTTGGTACGTAGATAGATGCACAACTGGAATAACGTATAGGCATTTTTTATCCCGATATTCCTACAAGACACGTACAGACTTATGCGGGTAGAACACAGGGCGTAGGTTGTAGTACATATAGCTGCATATCTATTAGTAATTGAATTTGAAGTAGGTAGTAGATATCTATGCAAACGCAATATATTTCGTATACAAATGCTAAGCCATTTGCTTTCACATACCAATAAAATTGAAAACAGTTGAAAGCACAAATGAATAAATCTCTAAAGTGAAACTATTTCAGAATCCTGCTATTAAAGACTATCCGGCATTCGTAATATAGACTAGCCTATAAAACCCATTGAGGGCACAAAAACTGACCAACAAATGTTTTCCTCGCCGGAGAAAAATTAACTAAATTTTAAATTGAAGGGCCCAGGAATTGTGTACCCACCGTGGTCCAAGAATCGTTGTGTTCAAATCTATTGTCAGAAATTATGTTTAATAGATATGAGACATTGCCCTATAGCGGTATCTTTATCGACTTTATTCACATCCAAGTGATAAAGAAACTGTCGCAATCGTCTCTTTTTTAAAAGAAATCATCAAAATAAAAATTGACAAATTTATAATCCTTTCCAAAGAAACGTATATGTGGCGCTCTAAAAGCGTACCTAACTGTTAAAATCCTCATTTCGAGCTTTTAAAATTTCAATAGGTAGTTTAGATATTCTGGCACTAAATTACTAAGTAACAAATAAACCCTAATAGAGACTTTCAGTCTCTGCTTAATTTATATTCTTATTATGATATAGCTGAAAAACTATTCCACCCAAAACTACAATCAAAACAGTTCTCATACCTGTATTACTGCATTAAAAATCTCATATTTCTCTTCCAAAATAAACCTCATAAACATCACGTTCAAGTTTTAGAGTAATCTCGGAAACTTATAACCATAATTAAACTAATTGCCATAGAGATGCTTACAATAGATCCGTTAATTATGGTTAAGAATTAATTATACAAGCTCCGATCGGCTCTAATTGGCGTCTATGTTTCGAAGACGTGGTCCGCCCATGGCACGATTACTACCATCGAGTCTGCCACTTTTTGTGCAGCGTGCACACGTTTGAAAGTCGACTCTATTGTATGGAGCTAAGGGTGATATTGTGGGCACGTGTGTTGTGGTGAGCCGGGCACGAGTGCGCGGGGGTGGAGGGCGACGAAGCGGGGGCGGGGCGGCTCTCCCTTCGCCCCGCCCGTCGTCCAATCGCCGCTCAACAACCGACGCACTCACTTTGTTAACACGTCCCAACTAGTCCTTTTTATTTTTTGGTGTGCACCGTTTTTGTGGCGTTTTCGATTTGATGATGATCTGATTGAGTTTGAGTTGAGCTAATTGTTCGGTATAGTGACTGGTCTTGGCCATTATCAATGATTTGCAAGATTTTATTCGATGTTAGATGTTTTTGTTGCACTTTGAAAAAAATTTAGTTAGCTATTTGTGTTGTTTTTTTTTTGGGTTTTGCATTCATTTCAAATGATTTCAACTATTACAGTACCTGTTTATTTAAAATGTAGGCTAGTACGTTTATAAAATAAACACTTGCTTAGAGCTATGTCTCTTCAAAACGGTATGATTTCACATAAGGTTTTCAAGATCTTCCGTCTTCTTTCACTGTAAAAGCCATTAAAGTTAATAATCCAACTAAGGATATTCAATACTTGAAAAATATTAGCACCGTCGAAACCAATAACGTCATTACAAAGTCACTTCGCTCACTTCTGCGCCGACTCACCCTTCGTCAGCGAAACCAATGAGACGCGAGGGTTTGAAAGTTCAATCGGGTTGAGGAACGCCCTATGTGTTTTTGTTGGTAGCCAAAAATGTGCCTTATAGCTATCCGGAAATAGTCCACAATAGAACACGGCTCGCTTGTGCGGGTATAGTGAAAGGTCGGTGATAAATATGCAGGAGATTGGGCTTTGCGTGGTTTAATGAAGTCGCCACAGGTGTTCTATACGGCCACTGGGGACTTGGTGTTTCGGCTTTGATTAGTATTGTTGTAATACAAATTTTACGGTGCTCATACTGCAAGTTTGTTTCTCTTATTTGAATTGGGATTAGAATTAGGAATTGATAGGTTTATCAGAATTAGAATACATACGTTAGAAATGGACACTTTGCTTAATCATGCTACCTCGTAATATACCGACCTACTGATATAAATCCTGAAGCAGTTTCATAAGTAAATTCACTCATATATAAATCAAATTGTCAACAATGAGCCAGGAACGTTCATCTTTGTCCTTCTTGAATGAGTAGAAATTCGGGATCATGCTTAACCAAGTTAGTTATTACCTAGGCACATGAACATTATAACTTTTATCTTTCACATAATATGAATATGTAGTTTTGTGTATGTATTGCATGTGGCTTGTATAACGGCATGTATTTGACAGCAACGGTATGTTTTGGGTTTGATCCCGGGGGAGATACCGCGACAGCTGTAGGGAGCAGGTGCGCCGAATTACACTCGCAAACCGGCGCCCAGCCGACCTGCTTACCTAACTTGGCTATATTATTATTTACAAAAAAACGCCTCATAACATTTATTAAAATCGTGAAAACATGATGTTCATACAAAAAAACCTAAATTCAAACACATTTGAAGCCAATTAGTTCTCGCAAAAGTCAAAAAGTTTCAATGTGTGGGTAAAATTATGTTGAAACCCGTTCATGTAGTGAGAATCGCAAATTAATCTGCAAGGCTGTGTTCCACCCTCCTGCCGCTCGGCACGCCATCGGTCAGTCACGCCACGCCAGCCTGCCGTAGCACCCGTTTATAAGTCGATATGAACCCACAAGTAACCTCATTTCTCTCTCTTTTCAGAACAAAGTCGAATACTACGTGAAATGGAAAGGGTGGAAGCCGAAGCACAACACTTGGGAACCAGAGGAGAACATTCTCGATCCGCGGCTCATTCAGAGCTTCGAGAGAGGCGAAGAGTTGAGAAGGCAGGGCCGCAAACGGGAGCGAGAACATTCGCCGGTGGAACGAGCGCGCAGCGGCTCCGAGGAGCGCCACCCGCCGCCCGGCAAACGCAAAGCTGAGGTCTTGTCTAAGGAGTCGGGAAAGATTGGCGTCACCATTACAATGAGTCCTCCTGCAAAGAAGCACGATTCTACAAAGTTGAACGGTGGGAGAACTCACGCGCAACCTCCACCGCCAGCCGCCCCTCCCGGAGGAGCGGCCGCCCCAGCCTCCCCTGCTGCGGAAGCGGCGGCGCCCAGGACGGGGCCTAGAAGGGCACCGCATTCCCCAGAAGAAGCCGACGCCCATACTCCCCCTGAAAGAGAAAGACGCACAGACACCCAGCCAACAGCGACAGCCCCCGCGGAACCGAAAGGCGCTCGACCGCCGCCTCCCACGCCGCAGCAGGA
>NC_052121.1:7092608-7101260 GCF_012273895.1 Zerene cesonia | reverse complement strand
CAGATTCGAAATTCAAATGTAATATTTTTTTATAATTAAGTGTAACAGTATTTATGGCCAGACTAAGTATAGATAGAAATACACATATTATTTAACTAACTCTTTGTTTATCATATTTCTGTCCGAACTGCCGAATTACCTTCATTCAAAATGGTTAATGATTTAAAGAGAATATTAGTAAATTTTGGTATAATACGATGGAATTTTTGTGAGATTTTTGAATGGCTGTACCAAACCATGATACGTAGTTTTTCACGCGAGCAAAGCCCTGACATGCTTCTTAAACAATAAATTATTTTCAACTAGCTGCTCGACGTATGACGTTGATCGAAAGATATTTCCCCAATCCAAATAAGACCAGACCAACAAACCAAACATCACAAATCGGTTTGTACAGTAATCCTACTATCCTACTAAAATTATAAATGCGAAAGTTTCTAAGGATGTGCGTATGCTTGTTGCTCTTTCACCCAAAAACTGCCGAACCGATTGCAATGATATTTGGTACGTAGACAGCTGGACAACTGGAATAACATATAGGCAACTTTTAATCCCGATATTCCTACGGGATATGGACTTACGCGAGAGAAACCGCGGGGCGCAACTAGTTATAAACATAAAGGTAATCACAGGTGTTTTATATAAAATAAATATCTACTAGATTGATTTCAATACAACAACCATGCTGATATTGTAAATTTATAAAACTGCTAAGTTACTTTATATGATATACAAAATATATTTATTAATGAGAAAGTCTAAACAACATAGGTACTTTATCCAATTAGGTACTTAATCTACACTACTATTATAATCTATATTCAATCTCCAAATCTATTGAATTGATTTCAAAAATCTCTAGCCAATTGAAAGCCACGTTATCTGCGAGCGTCAGAGTGGAAAAAAATAAAACAAGACTTCTGTGAAGTTTCACATAAAAAAAAAACATAAAGCAATTGAAAACGAAAATTCTATCGCCATCCGTTTATTTACAAAACATAAAATTCATTGAAAATTTATGAACAAATGTTTTATGATAGGTATCTATCTACTTTTTATCTGCACTCCTACATTAATATTACACAGAGCAAATTTTTGTATTTTGAATGATTGTAACGTTTTCACACAAAAACCATTGGCCGAGTTCCATAGTTTTTTCACCATTAGAAACTTATAGGAGTGAGTAGGATGAGGATGAGGATAGTAAGGAGGATGAGTGACTGATAGGCTCATGATGACGTAGCACGGGCGAAGCCGGGGCGGACAACGAGTTTTTTATAAATTTACTTATGTGGACATGGCAATATAATTCCTTGAACCTGCTTTGACGTTACCATACAAAACTCTCTGTCAAGTGTCATCTGTCATTCCCCTCAACTAATCAATCGATCGAATCCAAAATCGAGGCGTCGAATCCGCTTACCGAGTACTTGGTATCACCGAGTCGTGTTGTTTTACAAATTGTTTAACGATTGATCGTTCTTTTTACGCTAAATCCAATGTTATTGTCTCAATACTATTTACTAACATAGAATGGAATGGTCACGAGAGAAAACATTGAGACTGATTGGTTTGCTTCAATTAAACGCCGCGCTGTGGAATCCATCTCTCTGTGACACGAGACGTGAGAAGCAGAAGCGTAAACAAGAACTACGTGCTATTGCATCTGTATTTGGGATATCGGCGTTTGATGTGACGAAGAAAATACAGCACCTCCGCACTCAGTATAACAGAGAATTGGCAAGGGAAGCTATTGTCCATGCTGAGGATCCAAATGATAGATACGTCACTAATTGGTATGCTTACGATTATTTACATTTTTTAAAGGACTCAAATAAGCCCTACAGAGTTGTACAATCGGTAAGTAATGTGATAAAGTTGGAATCTCTGGTTCCTTTTCTAAATTATTATTTTTTCAATACATAAACTGCTAACTGAAAATATTAATGTAATAATTTATGTGTGATATGTTTTTAATAACTAACTATTGCTTTCACAAGGCAGGGAGCCTTGTTAAATTTTTTTTACTAAATTATAACAGTCATCATTGTATTTTCGATTGCCTTTTAATACTCATACTTAATATGTTTCAGGATGAACTATCAGAAGCAAACAGCACAGTGCAAACAAACAATGATGCAACATTAACAGAATGTAAGCTAGACAATTTGTCCCCACCAACTAAAATAGCTAGAACAGAGAACCATGATTTCAAAGCAGATTTATTAATCTCTGACAAAAGAGATGAGTTCGCAGTCTTTGGAGAATACATAGCTAATGAATTACGCTCTTTAAAAGGTGAAAAGAACCTATTAGTAGCTAAGAAGAAGATTCAAGATGTCATATTTGAGGTCAAAATGAATATGTTCAGTGAACCCAGAGAACAACCTTGTTTATACACACCAGGATCGCAGCCACCTACAACAAGTATGACCACAGAGAAAATATACACAACTCCTGTCATAAGCAATATAGGAACTATAACGTCACAAGCCCCACCTACCTCTGCAATTAATGAGATTATTATTAGTGGTGCATGTCACTATTCAACATTTAAAGTTGATGATCAATAGCATTGTCAACCACTTCCCACTGTGGAAGTGGCTAAAAGTGATGAATATGGGATGAGACATTGAGTTGTACCATATAAGAACTACAGTTTTGTGAAATAGCAAAACAAGAACTGAGTGTGTGATTGAAATTAGATGATATTGTTTGTAAATGGATAATTTGTAAATACTAATGAAGATGCTAGACATTCATAACTATTTAATGTTAATAAATTTTGTGCCATAAACTACCTATGTAAATAATATTCTATGTTTAAAACATTACCTTATAAAGTATACTTTTACATTAAACCACAATTATACTTTAAACTCATAATGTGTGATTATATAAATTGTTTTCTTATCCCTAATAATAAACATTTACGTTGTATTATTTGTAATACCTGTTACCATGATATGCATAATAATAGGTTCTTTTGAGGGACACCATAAAATACTGATAAGAGCTGAAATCTAACTCATATATTTTGGTATTTAGTAGGCTCTTATGCCTACCAAATACCATACCGACTCAAATTTTTAAAGAAAATTCAACAAAAAAAATACAAAAGATTGCTTGGATAATAATCTAATGAACATGGATGTATGCTTGTTATTTGAAGCACTTCAATTTACTTGTTTTATATTCTATATTGACCTCATTCTCATTCATTCTTATCATAAGTTTATTACTCTTGGGTATGTGTTAACATTATTTTAATAGATTATTAACAGTAAATAAAATCACCGCTGCGAATAGTTGACGTTTAGTAGTAGCGCAAATCTTGACAGTATCACGCACTTGTATGGGCTACTTTTATTATATTTAATATTACAATTTATCGACGCGTTACATTTTCTAAACAGATGGTGTTTTACTAACTGCAAAGGATAAATATCTAAGAGATATATTTAAAGTGAGTATCTAATATCTATTAATTTCTGTTTTAATTAAGGAAGTAAATAAGTAATTTCGGATGTAGATACATTTTATCTTGGTTACGAGTCTGGTTAACAATGCTATTCAAGAAGCAGAAAATAATTTCAATTAATGAGTTTGAAGAATTACTTGCAGAATATTCGTTGTTAAATTTTTATTAATCGTTGTTTATATTTTTATGTATTCAATTGAATATTTTTATGTACTTTTCTCCTACTTATTTCAACTTTGAGTGTTATTAAAAAAAATTAAGTTGAAATGAATATTTGAATTTTCTTTTTTTCTTTTTATGATTAAACATACATAGAAATAGATTTATTCATAGAAAAATAAAATAGATAATTTTATCATTACATTCTGTGAATATAATAGAAAATTTTATCTATCCATAAATCAGCTGATTGCCAGAAAAAATTGTTTACTTTTTTGAAAAGTCAACGACCGTACGAGCGGTAAAATGAAAACAAATCATCGATGACATATTTTTGTTAGCATCTAAAAGTACGAGTACATTATTTACAGAATGAATAAAATAATAATCTTGTTAGCTGGTATTTGTGTAACGACGGCTTCAATAAATGGATATGGTGATGATAATGATCTGATAACTATTGAAGCTGCATTTGATCGCTATTCACCTTCATGGAAGGATTTGGATAGACGACCTTTGCCTGAATGGTATGATAAGGCGAAGATTGGGATATTTCTTCATTGGGGTGTTTACTCCGTACCGAGTTTTGGATCAGAATGGTTTTGGTCCAATTGGGTTGGTAAGTAGATAAATTAAACATAATTTATTTATTTTTACGTTGATAGATATAAGAATGTAGATAGTAGTTATTTGTAAAAAACTGGTAATTTTATTTTCAGGAGGAAATAAGAAATATATAAACTTTATGAACAAGAACTATCCACCTGGATTTACCTATCAAGAGTTTGCTCCTATGTTCAAAGCTGAATTTTTTGAACCAAATGACTGGGCAGCCCTTTTTAAAAAAGCAGGCGCAAAGTAATTTGACCATTTATATTTTGTCAATTTTATATAACAATATTTTATACCTGAGATACGTAAACATTAAATAAATATATATTAAACTTTGCCCAACCAATTTGATTCTGTCTACTTATCATTTGTAGCAAAAATTTCAATGTACCAAAATAACAATCATGATAATGTCTTTCTTTGCAGATATATTGTTCTCACAAGTAAGCATCATGAAGGATTCACTCTGTTCCCCTCTAAAAGATCATTCAGTTGGAATGCATTAGATGTTGGGCCTAAAAGGGATCTCGTAGGAGATTTAGCACAAGCTGTTAGACAACAAGGAATGAAGTTTGGAGTTTATCATTCCTTGTATGAATGGTACAACCCTATCTATTTAGAAGACAAGCGATCTCTTTTCCTGAAGAAGAACTATCCAGCAACTAAACTTTGGCCCGATATTAAGCAGTTGATTAATGATTATCAGCCCTCAGTTTTATGGTCAGATGGCGATTGGGAAGCTTTAGATGCTTACTGGAACTCAACAGACTTAATTGCCTGGTTGTATAATGATAGTCCAGTGAAAGATGAAATAGTTGTGAATGATAGATGGGGTATTGGTATACCATGTCATCATGGTGACTTTTATAACTGTGCTGATAGATATAACCCAGGTAAATATTGGTAAAGAAATAATGGTGAATACTATAATTATCCATATTAGTTCTTCATAACAACACTCTAAATGTTTTATAATTGTAAATTTTTAATGTATTTTTAAATTTATATTATTGTTAAATAATTGTTAATTATTATTTGAAAAAATAATCTATTTCTCGAGGCATTTAAACAAAATACAGAATCAATATGTTACTTTTTCAGGAAAACTGCAGTCACACAAATGGGAAAATGCTTTCACAGTGGACTCAAAGTCGTGGGGCTACAGACGTGATATGAAACTGTCTGAAATACTCACTTTTAAAGAATTACTTAAAGAAGTAGTTTCAACAGTAAGTTGTGGAGGTATGTTAATATTTTCGTGATAATCATAAATAATGATTTATGCCTGTTTGATGAATGGGAGATTGTACAAATTGTATATTTATATATTGTGGGCTTTTTTATTAACATTACATATGCAATAACTTAACACCATAATAGTGTTGTTATTCAATGGCTTATATTTAACCATTACTGTATAGAAATAAAAAAAGCCTTATTATTAATTTACACATATATTGCCTTGTATTGGCGAGATAAACTATAACTTAGTGAATTATTATTAATTTAGTTTCATTTTATTCTTTCTTTCAGGAAATGTGTTAATCAATGTAGGTCCAACGAAAGAAGGGACAATCGTGCCCATATTCCAAGAACGACTCTTAGCACTTGGAGATTGGCTTCAAATAAATGGTGAAGCAATATATGAAACATCACCATGGGCACATCAGAATGATAGCTTGAACAGTGATGTTTGGTACACTTGCACTAAAGCCGAATATAATGGAGCTAATCCCACAGCTGTTCCGAGCAAATCTGATACAATAATATCTATATATGCAACCTTCTTTACTTGGCCAAAGGATAATGTCCTTAAAGTCAAGGATGTAGCAACTTATCTTCGTAGGGGCACTTATACAGTCACTCTGTTGGGCAACAATGAAGTATTGAATGTAAGTAAGGTTGAGTGTCTGATAAGTTAATTAGTTAAATGTTTGTATTGTTATTGAAAGGTTCTAGTGTGCTTGGTAGTTGGCATTGATCCGTGATTATAAGGTTGTTAATTGCAACAATATTAAGTGGAAGAAAAAGACAATACATACTTTCCATTGTCAAGTATGTAATGTAATGTTTAAACCGACTTTTATGATGAGACAAATATAAATTTCCTTCCAGGGGCATGTAATCATAATTATATGTTGGTTCTGGCGATATGAAACCCTTTAAATATTTTTTTTGTAGATAATAATTGAACAATATATGAACGTTATTTAAAGATTGTTAGTGGATGGATCCACATTTCCACTCCATCTAGACAATATTTTTGCTAATCAATGTATCAATTGAAGCTTTGTTGTAAAATATTCTTCAGATGAATAAAATACTACATTGTATCTTTAGTAATGTAGATATTTATATGATTAATTTCAGTGGAAACTGTCATCCGGTGTTGGGCTTATACAGTTACCTGACAAAGCCACAGTGAAGTCGAATGACGCCTGGTCGCTCAAGTTGTCTTCTAAATAGATTGATATAAGAAAGTTTTAACTCATGGTGTAGAAATGTAATTGTTATAAATAAAGTATGAATAAAAATTTTATTGTATATATTTCTTATTCAATTTGTATATCTTCAATACGCATTTAAATTAAGGGTTTAAAAAAAAAACATTTATTGCACCAGATTATAATTGAAAGATAAAGAGTAACATTTTAACAGGGAAGTGTATAATATAAAAACAACTTATACAAGGATAGACTTACAAAATACTTCAATGAAACACCAGACGACACTTTAGCGTACACAACCTAAATTCATATGAAACAATTGTTAAGCTCACTTAGCATTACATATCGCATTTTCTTTACAATTTAATTACAGTGTTTTCTACTTCACATGCTTCCAATATCGTTGTATCAAAGCATATATAAAAATAAATGTATGTACTTAGCTACTATAAAAATATAGTGCTTCTAACACGCTAGCAAATATATTTATTGCTCTATTTGAATAATCAAAGCATTTTTCAAGCACCATTATATGAGAAACCTATTAAATTATTGTTCGAAACACCTGATTGAATAATATTGGTATATGATATAAGTTTATTATTTATTTAGTAATTAAATAAATGTAGTGATTATTAAGTGCTGTTTATTAATTTTGTTTACCAGATTCTAAAATGTTATCATATAATTTAATTTCTGTCGAAACCTAGCCTACATTGATAAATTTTCATAAAATGGATTCCATTAGTTTTGTTTGTTTTTAAGAATAGCCCCTTCATATATATCACTAACATAATATTGCCAGTTCAATAAACAAAATATAATGACACTTCTTGTGACTTGTGTAATTGTTATATATATAATCAACGTCTGAAAAATTATTATTTGATAAATAGATATCGAATGCAATGTATACACTATTTTAGCAAAAACGTTATTGTTGATTCACTTAATTCCTCGATTATAATGATATTGTTTAAATTTAAAAATTTACATGATTAATTCTTTTTTCATTATGGAAATCTGGTAAAGTATGCAATAGATTTAAATTAACAACAGATAGTGACATTGAAATAATGCTGTTTGTTAATATTAAATTTAAACTTATTTTTAACAATATATCTCTTATGACAATTTATCAAGTTTTGTACTATTAGAATATATTTTTAGATACATATTTTTTTTACTCTGAAAGCAAGCTACTCGCTCATTGTTTTAATTATAACTAATATGGCTTACATTTTACGTACAATTAGAAAACAATTTAATTTTATAAATCATTTTTCCATTGCACTTATTAAAATATAACATCTTAAGTACTACCTTACGTTAATTGGAATGTTAGTTTATTAATAATTTGAAGTTTACATTTAAACTTATTACATGAACAAAAAATACTATAAATAGCGTGTCGTTGCAGATAAATTTGTTTTAATTCAAATTTTATCATCTGCAGGCGAATCGTATTGCTTTTTTCTTATGAAGCACGTATTTTATTAACTACAGGTTATAATTGGGTCCATTTTGACTGAATATAATATAAAAGGACTATAAATCCTACAGCTACAAGGCAATATTAGGCATATTTCAACGTTATATTGCTATGCATATTATTTCTTTCTAATAATATTCCAATATTTAATTAAGGTTATTGTTTACAATTTTACAATTTCATTAACAAACGTTTCTTGGTAACAATTTATGCTTGTACTATGAAAGGTCTTTATACTACTAAATATGTTTTCAATATAGGCAATGACATCATATCAGATACTTACATGATAAATTTTACATTTTAAATATTTAGTAGATATCAAAACCTGAACACACTATGTCGAAGGTGCAATGCCGAAGTTCGCCATGATTACACAAGCAAAGACATAACATAATGGCATAATTGCGTTATAGCATCTGGCCTAACTACTCTGTAGACAAGGGCGGATCCAGAGGGGG
>NC_052121.1:7084979-7092584 GCF_012273895.1 Zerene cesonia | reverse complement strand
GTATTGGGTCATGGGCTGAAAATTATAGTCTTCCTTTAGTATGGTTGTATTGTAACGGACGCCGAAACGTCGAAACGTAAAAGAAGCTACGGAACTAAATAGCATTGTGTGTTATAATTTTAGAGTCTAAAGTTTAGACACTGCAGTTGGGCAATGTTCCTAGGATATATAACAAACGCATATATACGGCATTTAAAATAAATTTTGTAACCGAACTGTATTATAATTATACATAGTTTAAATTTAATCACATGGCCTTTATTAAGAAACAACACTATATCTGATCTGTAAAACACAATGTAAGTTGAATTTATCCTATGTGTGGGATAAAATAAATTTGTTTAATTTCTATATGTTTAATATGTGTATGTATATACATGTTTAATACATATTAATTTAAAATGTTTCGTATTGGAATATGTTTATTGATCACGACTCAAACAAATCTAACCATGCTAGGCAATTTATAATTTTACATAAAAGAACCCATAACATATACAAATATTACTATTGGATATTTCCAGATGTTTTCAATATTTACCATAGCAGATTTATTATTTTCGATAAATAAATATCATTAATACAATCAGATTAGTGAATAGTTATAAAATAAGTAGGAATATGTGCTATAAAACATTTAGACCACTTGGTTCTTTACATAGTTCAAATTTACACTGAACAAAGCATTTAGGAAAACTCAGCTCTATTTCTGAGTCTGGTCTTGTAGGTAGTACTTCATAAGGCTCTTAGGAAAACTCAGCTCTATTTGTAGGTCTGATTTCCAAAACCCATCCAAGCATACAGCTATGACACAGATTGCAACCGGTCCCTTTGCCTCAGTGCTTCAAGCTGCGGCATGATTGAGATTTGCTTATTGAAGAATTCCTCTAGTGATGGTTCAGCGAGCATGGTAGCCAGGAACTGTTCCAGGGTTATGGACCAACTGTCCGTAGGGTCAATCTCTGTGGACGGGGAGCGTGGTGGCTCTGCTTCTGTGGTGTTGCCATTGGGGTCCAGCTGAAATTGTGAGGTCATAATATGTTAATTAGGGTGTGTGATTAATTAAGTATGTATATTTGTTAGTCCTTGACGCGAAAACCAGTGAACGGATTTTTATGATGCTAGGCAAAAACACTCAAACTCACTTCTGCGGCCGACGGCTGAGCAGCGGCGGCCATGTACAAGCTGTCCTGTGACATCTCACGGTCTAGATTCGGCCGATGGTTCCATTCGCCTAACTGGAGTAGCAAAGTTCCTGTAAAGAGATTTTTTTTTAAATGATTTGATTTTATTATGTGACTTTAGCTAATGCAAGATCCATTAGCTAAAGTCACGTAAATGCGAGGTTAATGCGAGGCAGAAATGTTTATTCATCATACAATATATTTCTCGTAAATAAAGCTTAACTTTTAAAAGGATATTTAATTGTAGATAGCATACCATGAACTGTCTCTTTCGCGCAAAAAGGCCTATTTGCATTTCGACAATTATTACTGTCTGTTACAGAGAAGGCAAGACATCGAGAGGGCAATATATTTTTAAGCTTATGTGACTATGTATGTCCATTTCTTTGGCACGCCCATATGGACAGTCGCTGTAACTAAACTCACTAAAAAACTAAACTAAAAATAGACTATTACAAAGCGCCCTTAAACTGGAAGGGAGGGGGGTGATTTTTGACGAAAGCAAACGAAAGATCTTAAAAAGACCATTACAAAACCAAAAAGCTTAAAATTAGCTTCAAATAATAATTAACGGCAACCCACCAGCCCGCGCGGTCGCCTCGTACAGCGGCGCCGAGTGCTGCGTGAGGTCGTGCAGCGCCGCCAGCAGCCGCAGGAAGTGCGCGCGCGGCAGGCGCGGCGCGACCGCGCCCGGCGGCGGCGCGCCCGACACTGGCGTGCACGCCGCCGACTGGCTCGCGAGGCCCCACAGCGCGCACGCGCGCACGCACTCCGCCGATTGGCTCTCTGTCACATATCAATTTTTTATTATTATAGCGGGGCCACATGACATGATTATTATTAAAGAAACAAAACAACTTATTTCAATTGAAATTTTCAAAAGACATAAAACCAAAATCTGCATGGGTCTGTATCATTTTTCTTTTTTTTTATAGTGAAGCGTTAGAAGTATGGTCAATTATA
The DNA here is from genome assembly GCF_012273895.1 of Zerene cesonia. Lineage (NCBI taxonomy): Eukaryota > Metazoa > Arthropoda > Insecta > Lepidoptera > Pieridae > Zerene > Zerene cesonia. Next base: position 7,090,437 of record NC_052121.1, on the reverse strand, counting down.
TATCGTGGAATAAAAATACTTTCAATAAATCACATACATCTCAACGAATATTTATTGAGCATCAATAAACAATCGATACAGTTTTTCACCTAACAAGCTGAACAGGGTGTTCTGCCTTACTCTTATCATCTAGGAGTATGAAAAATAAAGACTAAGACCTTCCCGAGGCACACAAAATTTGATTAGAATCGGTCGAGTCGAATTGTGACACAATAATATATATTATATAATACATTAGACTGGAAATTTTGTCAATCTCAAATTATTTGGAATTTCGTATTTAAGTTGGCTACGATTGTGATAAAAGTACAGACCTGCTTGGCTACAAGTGCTGCTTGATGACTTATCCATATGATTCGTTTCATTGCACACTTCGCTTATTGAACGCTGCAGCGTAGGCGGCTCTGGCGTGGATGGATTTTCGACGCTGAAATTGCACACGTATGAATTTTAATTCTTATAATCACGAGCGTAGTCAGACTTAACTTTTAGATAAAATTAACCTCACAACTCAGAAACAAACTTCCAGAAGTCTCGTTGAGTAGTGGAACGGTAAAAGACTAAAAAAAAGGTGTGTGTGCGATTCACACATGATAGAAGTGAAACTTCAATAAATCGTCAAAAGAATGAATAAAATAGTATGTATATTTCTGTCTCATTCTTTGCCGGCTTCATTCTACACATTTTTGTATTTCTGTCTCTTACCTGTCGTTTTTCCGTTGCATCAGGTTTGAAATCACAACGATTCTAAAGAAGTTTCACTTCAAAAAGAAGTAAATGAGATTTGAAATCTCATTCAATATATTTTCTGTTGAGCTTCTAAAACCACCCCTCTATCCACGCCCATGCTCATTATTATAAAATACGTTTGTACAAGTATTTGAAACTAGCAAATTACTTATAATTCAATATTATTAAATTATCGATTGCCGGGGCACCCTATGCGTAAATCGCTTCGAACGGACAAGCGTACGCACGTAGCGTCCTACGAACGACGCCATTAAGCGATCATTTGCAAAGTGGATGCGCAAGGATAGCCGTCAAGGGAATCTCGTCAATGGAGACATCGACAGAGGATGCGCAAGCGCAGCCGTCAAGGGAATCCTGTCCTTAGAGACATCGACAGAGAATGCGCAAGCGCAACCGTCAAGGGAATCCCGTCTTTAAAGACATCGACAGTGGGAGAAGCGCAAGCGCAGTCGTCAGGGGAATTCCGTCCTTATACTTACGTATCGAAGAAGCATATCGCGTCGGCGGCCAGCTCCTCGCCGGTGTCGGTGAAGCGCGCGGGGCGCAGGTCGAGCGGCGAGAGCAGCGGCGGCGCGTGCGCGCAGTAGAGCGCGCGCAGCCGCCGCTGGGCGTCCGCGCGCGTGCCCAGCCCCACGCCCACGCTCAGCCCGCGCGCGCTCACCAAACCGTCGTCGTCGTGGTCCATCAGCTGCGCGACGCCGTGGGAGAGAGAGAGAGAGATATGTTATAGCTGTAGAGGTTCGTTCCAACAATCGATATGTGATAGATGTCGCTACGGTGGTTATCGACGGAAATATAGTCCTCACGAATATGCGACAACACGCGGCCCTTATGGTGTTATTGAAATGTTTTATAACTATTAAATTGAGTCTTTGTTGCTTTATTACACACTATATTATAGGAAGCAAAAATTCCATGATCACCATTTTTAATATTTAAAATAAATATGTACGTATTTTATATATGTAATATGTACTAGCTGCACGCATCGGCTTCGACCGGGTAGTTATTTATCGTAATTGAAATAATATAAACAAATGATCTTTTAAGTTGGATCAAACTGCAAATGGTGTGCAATTTGATTTAAATCGGTTGAGTATTTTAGAAGTCACAAAGTGACAAATATTTCATATGTACCTTAAATATCCTCGCCGTGATAGCCTCCGCATAGTCTCCTTTAGCCCAAGGCGAAAGAGCAGTATAGATAGTTCTGAACTGTCCGTAGTCGAGACGGTAGGCTTCGTACGGGGCCTCTAGTCGTTCGGACGGCACACGCTTGGCCCAAAAGAGTTCTTCGCGAATTATGCTCAATAATTCCTGAAAAATGCTTGATTGAAGGTATGTAAGAAAAATTTAAGAATTTACCTTTTGTCTTGGGCAGGAAGGGTAATTGGTTATGTAATTTACCACTAAATAATTTTTTATTAATTGAGTAAAGACCTATCCTAAATAACATGTTAACTCACGGCCATAATTTACACACTAAAAACGAAATTTCTAAATGAAAAAATAAAGTGTCCCATACTTGCAACTCATTCGGCTCCAGGAGCCGGTCCTGCTGCAGCGCCCTCAGGGTGTTCTTCTCCAGGCTATCCTCCAGCTGCCTCACGACTCGCAGCCGGTGCTTCAGCCGCAGGTGCTCTATGCACTCGCCGCTCACGTTCGCGCCGTACATGCGGTACGATTGGTACACCAGATCTTGGATCTTTATCGTCTGGAATTGTTTTTTATGTACGTTTGACATTTTGCTACCAAATTTTTTTTTTTATTTAATCTGGATTATTCCGGATATGGTATTATCCGGATTTTAATTATTCGGATAATACGATGGTGCAAATGCCACCAAAATTGTCAATATAATTCTAATATTCAATTTTTTGTTTCGATAATATTGAAATGTTAATTGAAATTATAGATGAGAAATTTTGAAAGATAGAATCCTTTGGGCACATAAAACCGAAAGAGTAGAAGAAATTTGATTGCTGAGGCGGGATCACGGGTGGGCGAGATACTAGGCGTTGCTATGGTCTGGCACAGATGCGGGTTCAAATCCCGCCTCTAGATCAATTTTTTTCTATTCTTTCAAAATTTCTCATATAATTTTAATAGCTCCTCTGAATTTTTGTCTCTCGATTGCGACAAAACACATACACAGGTTAACAAAATTGACATTTTATTTTGAACGCACAATAAATAATTAAAGCAGTTCTCCTGGACTCAATACAGCACTTGTTATCTCAATTGACTGGCATACTGTACAGAATAGTGAATACTAATGATTTTAAATTATTATAATTTAATTAATGTCCATTTACCAACCCACCCAAATCAAGAGCAATAAAATCAAGGAGATCTGGGGCATTTTATAATGCAAATTTTAATATAAAAGTTAATGTGTTTGTTTGTTTTTTTTTAATATTAGATTACCTTCTGTGCTGTTCGTGGTTCAGTAGACAGCGCCATAGCCTCGTCATTGTATATCCCTTCCAAATATTCACTAAGTATTTGCATTGCTTGACCATCTTCTGTGCATTTCAAAAGTTTATCCTTATTAACATCCAAAATTGTTAATGTCACCTGTAATGTACAATTAATGTAATAATTTTAAAATTATGAAGACATTTATATAGGTAATTGCTTATAGCTAATAGTCATATTAGCCGAAATAATATATTTTAATGTGTGAATTAAAACTGTAAAATTTGGTAACTATTTAATATGTATTCTAATTTTTAACATGACATGAATACAACATTTTTCAGTTTATAATTCTAAGTATAGACTTTTAATAACTTTTTTAATCAGTTCCTAAACTTAGTATTTTACTCAGTTTCTAATAGAATAAAAATCGTAAATATCAGTCTATTTTAATGCAAATCTTTTGTGTCTTTTAGCCCACCTGAAATATAACCTTAGCACCATCATAAAAGAAGCAATCCATCACATTAACAGCACACTCATACGGCATCACACTGATGAAGAGAGTGAGGAACCATGACAGCGAAATCATTTTCATCATCCCGAGCTCGTCCAATTTCGCGTGTAAATCCGGGAGCTGGGACTTAGTCAGTTCCTCTAGGACTCCTTGGTCCACCTGTTTCGAAACGCAATACGTTAATACATTTATGTGCGTGAATTTGCAGAGTAGTAGAAAAACTGTTACAGTTTCAAGATTTTTTAAGACCTTGTATATAGTGAAAATTGGAAAAAGAAGGAATAAATTTCAATTAATTAAGTAAGTAGAACATTTAGTAGGAGGATCGTTCAGAAAGAAGAAAAATATTTCTATTGCATATACAATGATACCATTTAAACTGCATTAGGTGGTATTCGAAATTTTAGTATAAACGATTTGAGCAAATAAGAAAATTATCTAAAATTAAAAAATCAACTTACCAAAGCACCCACAACCCTCGTATTATAATAATCAGGTAAGAGAGTTTCGCATATAGTAGCGAGCAGCCAGAACGCCTGTTCCTCAGGACAGTATATGAGAAGCACAGAGGCTACGATGTTCATCGCTTGGCAGTACCCTATAGTGGGGTTCTTAAGTGCGTATGCGCAGAGAACACGCCGTAATGCTGATATACCTAGAGAAACATTCATTTTCGATAATTTATTTAATTTTAATTAAGTCGCCTCATGATAAACTCTACCTAGTGAGTCAAGCTACATAGTTACCTAGTTATATGAATGTTTACAGAAGCGTAAAGCGATTTTCAGACGCCTCTATAATTGCCGACTAGGAAGGAAGGTAAAGGAAAAAAATTATTAATAAGAGGAATAATGGAATTTTTTGTGGGGTGTGTTACTTTCCCCGGTGCGAGCTGGCCCAATTCATGCTGAGTGCCGAAGCGATTCCGCAATTCAAAAATTTACATACTAGTGAAGTTGTGTCCGGAACTCATAATCATTGCGTTTCTATTAGTACGAGATCCGGCCGCGTGATTTATACGTTCATATGTTTGATTAATAAAATATAATTTTTATCAATATTAATAACTAAACCAATGCAGATCCGCAAAGGTGCCCATCCAAATTTGGCCGCAATTAATTCCAATTAAAATGTAATCAATTATTTATTTATTGAACTATCACGTTCACTTGTAATTGTTAAAAGATATATTTCATTAGAAAGAAATGTGAGATACCGAAAAAATTCAAGGTGCCATCTCTCACTTGGCCGCAACCTAATGTCAGCCAGGTGTAAACAGGTATACTTTTGTTAAATATATACGTTCATAATGTATTATCATGTTATACATACCAAATCGAAGATTAATTTTTTCTCTACATGATGAGATATAGGTGCCTATGCAAAAATACCCGCAAATCGTGATTGGCAGCGATTAAAGATAAATAAAAGCAAGAGAAACTTACGATTAATACCGTTTGTCAAATAAAGATAGAGCATGCCAGCTGCTTGTGGTTTTCATGCTACTGCGCGTGCGTCTATAGATAAGGTGCTCAACTAGTACACCGGGTATTTGCTTGGAGTTTAAAATTCTCCAAAAATTGAGCAGTAAAAATAATATGTCATAATAATTAATCTATAACACTAGTGTTTTCAACATTTTTTTAATTATATTTAACTCAACCAATAACTTTTAACTGTGAAACGTTAACAACAACAATTTTTAACAATATTAAGTTTCGTTTATTTTCGGTCTTTATAAAAATTGTCATAAAAATTTCTATTCAATACTAG